>NC_039367.1:159639318-159641779 GCF_003573695.1 Papaver somniferum
GAGGTTGAACACTCTGAAAATTTATAATTTATCAATATGGCTAAATCTTTGCCATTGAGTTTCGATACTTGAAAGCCAAATTGGCAGAGCATTGTATGATTAGCCGGAGCCATGAATTACTATACATCAGAAATGGTTTGTTATCATTTTAATTGTGCAGGTTGGATAAAATTCAGCTAGACAAGAAACTTCTATAACGAAAACAGACAAAATAGCTTGCGAGACAGGTATTTTCTTTTTCTTTTTGAATACTAAATATATAGGTCACAGAATTGTTCCGCACCGCTTAATTTATAGAACAACATACGAGAACATAATTGTATTCGATTTCAAGTTGTTTTACCTGTGTATATTATAGGTACAAACAAGTAACAACGTACGTAAATGTAATCAAATAAAAGAACGGAAGGGCAGGCGCATAGCGCGTGCCTGTTATATTAGTCTGGGAATGTACAAACGTTGTTCTGCTCAACATAAAATCTTCTTTTTGATCCTATGCTGAAAAAACGAATCGTGGATTTATACAATGGACAAGTTACAAGAACCATCTCTGTGGTTAATACAAACCATGAATACCCATTGGGTCATCACAAATTAAGGGAAGATGATGGTGTCCAATGTTTTTGTATGTGTATACCACACGCATTACGCACCGGGTTAGGGGTTTGTATATATTAATCACAAAGGAAGAAAAAACCATGAAACTAATGAGGAACATCATAGGACTCCCAAAAAAGCTTACTTCTTAACGGTAAGAAAAAACCAGCGCAGAAATCAGGGATTCATACTATGCGTGACTGTTAGCAAAAAAATAAATAAATATTCTCAGCAAAAGAAAAATCAAGTCAAACAAATAAACTACCTATACTATCTCCTAATTAAACCAAAGGAAAACATTAAAAGATAACAATATTTGTACCAAGAGTATCCCTTCAACTGACTTTGGAAGTATCCACTTTGGACTGGGAGGAACCTTTCATTTCTGGTACCCACAAATAAGACAAATTGATCAACCGAGTAACAATGAAAGAAATCAAACTGATGAGGAGCATTAAGAATAGAGTGCCTCCATCTTTATTAATCGTAAAAGATGATACAGTCACCAAGAGGAAGGAGATCCAGTTGGTCGCTGCTACAGTCCCAGCAAGTCTCCCTCTAACTTCTACCTTGGACATCCTTGAGCGCATATGTGATTCCAACCCAAATGTGTAGGGAACAAGGCCGATTATTAACAATATAAAAGCTGGACCATAAGGAATCTTCAATTCGCATTGTCTTGTGACGGAATCTGGTGCAAACCAGATTCCCTGTTCAGGAAAACATGATGGTGATGTCCCAATAGGTTCTACAGCCAAGCAGGCAATAGGTGCACGCTGTGCAGAAGAAAGGAGCGATTCATCAGCACGCAAAAAGAAAAAAATATCATCGACATCATGTTTATTTTGCAATTACACAGTGAACAAATAATGAAGTACTAAGAATAGCTCGGGTAGTGAGTGAAGTACACCAAATGTGGGAGTGACGAAACTGTATTTGTATCCCTACTTCAGTTAAATTTGGAGAAAATAATAACTTGCTTACCATGAAATTTTCATCAATACCATTACAGAATCCGCATCCTGCTTGAAGGCATTTGAAACAGTTCCATGCATCTGCATCTGGTGCTGAAGTATAACTCGGACATGTGTTGTTACCGAAATACGTGATGGTCTCCAGTTTATTACTCACTCCTCTAATATTATTAGGTGATATAATAATGAAGAAACTTAACCCTAAAAGACACACCATCATACAGTATGATTTGATAAGCAAAATCTTCCTCCTCGAAAGTTTTACAATTCTGTAAGGCAGACTTGCACTTTGAATACCATTAAGACCATAGCACATCAAGAAAGTCAACTTCATATACCAGATGTCCCATTTAGGATTTGGTGATGCTATGAGGCCACCCATCCTTATGATACGGGGAAAGACATAAATTAACGTGTTCTCACTCACAAACTGTTCAGCAACTTGCAGACCAATACCAACAACAATCTGTCTACGTTCTAATGAATTATTCCATGTTGTCCTCATCCTAAAAAAGATATTCCTATCATAATAGGGTTTTTCATCTGGACCACCTGTTTCATTCTTAATTGACAACCTTATAGCATCCAACTCTTTCTCAACTTCACGGGAAGTGTAAAATGTCCCGAAAGCTTTAATTGAGTCCTCTTTTCGGTTCTGTTAAAAAAAAAGTATCATCGACCGAAACTCAAAATTTACGGAAAGAAACTCCAAGTTCTGAAACTAACCATTTTATATAGCCATATAGGTGAATCAGGAAGCGACTTCATTAGCAAAAATTGAAGCAGAGCTGGAAACAATGCCATTGCGAGGATATAATCTGATGTCTTATTAAGGTCCTGGAGTCATTTAATTTTTAAGAACAATAAACTTTAAGATGTTAATTCAGCAA
>NC_039367.1:159641789-159668021 GCF_003573695.1 Papaver somniferum
AAACAGAAAATGTTTCAAATTTCCAATTTAGATTTTAGGTATTGGCTTTTAAATTGCATTAGTGGAAAAACTGTAATTAAAATGCAGAATGGCACAACGATAAATTGGCTAAAACAATGAGCTAATTTGTAAGAATCATGCAGCGACGAGGTCTCCCTCGTGACAGCAGCTTATGACCCTTGGATATTATATGCCTATCCCAATAATAAATTTAGAATACTTTTCCATGAAAACTTGATTTTGTTTTCCTATTATTGATGGTGGTTTTTAACTTAGGGTTAAAATTGTAAAACTGTACAACTGGCATGACGTCACTATGACCATTAACACATTTTATTGAACCGATCAGCATGCCTACGTAAGAATTATCATGGTATTTTTTTTTTGTATCATGTTCCACGGCAGAACCCTTAACATTGACCGACATCAACTATGCCAGACCCTAATTCTCAGGCTAACACGCCAAGGCATACCAACCATGCCAGCCGCACCACTGTGCCAATGGAAAACCATGTCAGCCACATATCCGACGAATTTATGACCAACTTATTTAGACTTAGTTTAGTTGTATGCTTTTGAGTTTGGACAAACCTGTATTTGGCCTATACCGGTAGTGAGCTGCTCAAGGATTTTATTTGAACTGTCTTGGTATTGTTTCATAATCAAGTAGTAATTAACTATGCGCTTCATACTGTTGCCAATCCTGTTTTCAGGAGCTCATTGGTTTAATTTGTTTCAATAATGCATGGGACGATATCAATTTGTGTTGCAAACCTGCTTGTATCTGTAATCCCATCACTGGAGAATGTACTGTCCTTCCAAAATGTCATGGAAAAGAATTTGTTAACTGGATTCGGTTACAATCCTTTAACCAATGAATACAAGGTCGTTACTTGTTAGCATATGTAATTCCAGGAGAGACCTAAATTTTGGAATGGTGGAGGTTTTCACTCTTGGCAGTGATGTTGATGGAGAAATTAATGTTATAAAGATGGACTACGATATGATATCTATGTATGAACCGAAAAGGAACCATTTTTGTTTCAGTTAGGCTGATGAAGAGTTTCGCAGACTACCATCACCTCCTAGTTTGCCACAAGGGAAAATTAGGCGCAGGTCCAGAATTTTTTTTCTTACCGCCAGGCCGACAATTACTTTTCCCTACAGTCGCACCCAACATTATTTAAAATTATTGAAAACGTGCAGAGTTCCTCAATTATCCTTCAGCGGTTCTGGGCAGTTCTATTAACTCCCAAAAACGGTCAGAACCATTTCTTTTCTCTTCTTCTCATTTATTCTTCATCCGTTTTTCTATTCCTATTCCTCCATAAACACTGTAACGGATCTGCAAAGATTTTCTTCTACATCATTGAAACAAATCAATCATTTAAAACCGATGATTGAAGTTGATCAAACCCTAAAATCAATTTCAAACTCTAAAAAACCTTAACCCTAGAATTCAGTAGAACCAAAATGGATGAAACACCAACAAAAACACGTCTTCAGAAATCAAAAGAGAAGAAATTAGGTACTACAACTAGTTTAATCGATCTTATTCTTGCATGCATTCAGTACATTTGATTTTCTTTGATTTTCGATTTTAATTTTTGTTCTTGATGCTTCAGATGAAGAAGGGAAAACCGAAGGAAAAATAAAGTCGATGAAACAGAAAAAACCCGGTGAGATTTATCATTAGCTTCATCTGTTAGTGTTTGATTTTGTTTTTTTTGAATTTTTTTTAATCTTAAATTTTGTTACAGTAGTTGCCGATGATGAACTATAAAAAAAGAGTAAACCTAAAAAGAAAACTGTTTATGGTGAGAGTTTCATCCTGAATACCCATATTTTTTTTTGAGTTATCACTTTATTCTTCTTCGATTTTAACATAATTTTCTCCTCAATGTGATTTTACCTACTGATGTTGAAGATGAACAAGAAGAAATTGATAGTGTCAAAACACTGAAGGAGATACAAATCAAGGAAAAGGGAGATGCTTTGAAGAAGAGTAAGAAAGGCTCTAGTATGCATAACTAGTTCTCATGTGTGATTCTGCATAACATAAATCTGCATAACTTGTTATGCAGATGCATGACAGGGTATGCAGCATCAAATTAACGTGTGTAACTTGTTATGCAGATGCATGACAGGTTATGCTTACAAAAAAAAAACACTGCATAACACATATTTTTAAGTGTTGCTTTTTAATTTTCATCTGTTTAAATTTGAACTTTCATCTGCTTACGAAAGTTACTGCATTACTTAAATAGCTTATTTATTTTTGTGTTAAAAAGATCCTGAAGCAACCCCGTCAAGGAAGTCGCAGAGATTAAAAGATCAGGTGTCACCTCAAGTATCACCTAGGCCTGAAAAATCTACTAAGGGAAAAAAAAAGCAAAGAAAGCTGCACCAAAGGAAGTATTGGGTGATGATACAGATAATGAGGATGATAATACAATTGATGCCGAAGATGGTAAGATTTGCTTGTGGTATCTTCTGTGTGATATATTGTTTAATTGGTGTCATTGATTTGTTTCAATATGATTTGGCCTGTTTCAGTGACGCAAGTTGCTGATCATCAGAAGAAAAGAAAAAGACATGAACCCAAACAATCGAAAGACCTGAAAAGGATGAAGAAGAAGCAAATCGAAAGATCCGAGAGTGAAGTGGAAGAAGAAGAATAATCTAATAAGCAATGTGTTGTCTATAAACAAGGTGCGTTGAATTCCTTCATGTTCCTGTTATGCATCAGTTAATGAACTTCTCTTATCATTTACCTGCTTGTTTGTATGTAAAACACATTATGCTTGTTAAAAAAACAAATGCATAACAGATTGTGCCTTCTTAAAAAAATATGCAGAATATGTTATGCAGTCAACTGTTTGTTTATGTCGTATTAACTAGTAGTGCATGATAGATTATGGATGGTAAAAGATGTGCATAATGTTTTATGCAGATGCGTGAGAAAGAGGCATGTGTGGTTAAATGCATAATAAGTTAAGCAGGGTTGTTTTTTTAAATGCATAATAAGTTATGCACCTTAACAAATCAATGCATGACATATTATTCAGTTCCAATATTAAATGCATGACTAGTTATGCATTGTCTATACTTGCTGCATCACAGGTTATGCATATAAAAAAACATTGTTATATTTGTTATGCATTCCTTTGTTGTTCTAAAATAGCAGTTTTAAAATGCATTTTTTTATGCAGTTAAACATAAAACCAAATCTGCAGTTCAAGGAGGTACTTATAGAGCAGGTTTCCTTAGGGTATGTCACTTGTTTAGTAAGATAAAATACAGAGGTGGTTTGAATCCGTTGCAGGCTAACATGATGAATGTTTGTGTGTTTGGAAAGTTCTATAACTGGTTATATGCTGCAAACATGGCATACTTGGATGGTAAGAGCAACAAGCTGATGGATGAAGTCTTTCTATCATATGACCATGAAGATTTGAATCAACATTCATTCAAGTTGTCTGAAAACAAGTCCATATCATCAACGTCTAGTGAGCTTGCTGTTACATTTATGATTCCTAGAATTGAAGGAGACAGAGGAAATGATATTCTGACTTCGAAGGCAGAGATAGAGCTGACTCAGTCACATTCCCTCGTCAAGCATTTCACATTCAAAACAAAGCCAGGATTTATCAGCAAAGATCCCAAAGCACGGGTAACAAAGGTGTTGATAGATGATATTGAAAGGCTGGTGTTGGAAAAACTTGATAATAAAGGTCATGAAGAGGAAGTTGTCTGCCTTATCTGCCTTTACATGCTAGTCGTATTGTTCTTTTGTCGTTCAAGTGGATACAATTTAGACGTCTCGTATGTTGGTTTGGTTAAGGATTTGGAAACCATGGACGCTGTCTCTTTTCATGATCTTATTCATGAACACCTGATGGAGAGCATCAAGACTGTCAAAAGAAACAATCTTCATATCAGGAATTGCAGTGGTTGCACTATATATTCTCTTGTGAGTTAGTTTTTTTTTTACTTTCATAACATCTGTCAATAAATATTACTTTCTTGGATACAAAATATCTTATTAGTTATTATTTTTTGCACCTTTGGTTGGCTGAGTATTCTAACATAGATGAGATATCATCAAACATCGTCAAGGTCAGTTCCAATGCTACACCGAGAGCTGCGAAGTGGGACTTGGCAGCAATAAAGAAAGCAATGCTCAAGAAGAATATTACATTCTTAAAGGTACCTGTTTGTGAACATTTCATGATTTATAATTGACCTTCATGCATCTATGAAAATAATTCCTTAATAAGTTACATTAGCAAAAAAGGATAACTGCATAATAAGTTATGCACCTTAATAAATCAATGCACATAACATGTTATGCAGCCGAATATATGAATGCATGACCGGTTATGCATTTTTCAATATTGAAAAGGAGTTCAGCAGGGTTGTGTTTTTAAATGCATAATAAGTTATGCACCTTAACAAATCAATGCATGACATATTATTCAGTTACAATATTAAATGCATGACTAGTTATGCATTGTTTAGATTAGCTGCATCACAGGTTATGCATATAAAAAATGTAGTTATATTTGTTATGCATTCATTTGATGAGTGTCATTAATCATGTTGCAGTATAATGAGAAATTTAGAGATGAGTACAGTGCAATGGAGATGGAATTCTGTGAACCAAGAAAACCAAGAAAAAGGAAAGAGATATATGATATCGTCGCAATGAATCTGAAGAGAACATGGACAAGTATGAAGAAGCATTTCTAGATGCGATTAAGATCATTGAACAAGAAACGTGTCCCCCCGATAGTGCTGAAGCAAGGTTGCAGATCATTGAAGCAAATCCTAAAGACATGAAGCAGACTCAGGAGAGGAATAGACAGATTGGAGTAGACTTCAATGAAAAGTTGTATAATTACGTGAAGGAATTGCTCGTTGATTGTGGCAACATAGAAGTGCAGGAGAAGTCGTCAGGTGGACCTAGTGTCAATGTATCATCAGCTGAGCCAAGCGACCCACTGAGCCAAAACTTGCCAAGGAATGAGACTCTTGTTGAACTGGTATCTTCAACTGAACCACCTACACAAGAATCAGTGCCACAAGTTATCAGACTCGATAGCCAAGACCAAACGGCTAGTCAAGGTATCCAGTCTTCACCTTTCAAGTTCATGGACATGGAAAAAGATGTTAATCTCTCCAGCGACGACAAGGAAACATAAACTCAAGTGGAATTGGAGACAACACCAAATACAGCAACAACACAAGAAAGACTTGAAGCACAGGAAAGAGACTTTTTGGCCGGTGGTGATGATGACATTTGTTATAGTTTTGAAAGTGGCAGTAAAAGTTCGTTGCTCGGACTTGTAAAGATTTAAAAATAAAAATATATACACAATATTTGTCACAAGATCAAGAGACACTAGGACACATGATTCCACCATTAATCATTCACACAATGCATATATTTATTCGAAACAATTATAGCTCAAATCATAAGGACTCTAATTCTTGCCAAGGTAGATTTTTAGAATATTTATTGTATATCACTAGCATGACGCATCAAAAGCACTACGACCAAGCATACATCATCATACGATATCACAACCAATTAAGAAAAATCATAAATCGATTAATAAATAGTGCAAGTAGTCAAAAAAGAATTAATATAATTATCATATGCGTAAAGAACGACTTCCTCCATCATCCCAGTGTTGGGGTTTAGCTACTCATATTAATCATGTTCTCAAAATACATAATTGATGCCCAAAATTTGATTAAAAGAGTGAAAAAGTATAAAACAGTGAATCTACGACCCACAAAAGGCGTCACAAATCAACGATAGAATTGTACTGCTGTAAAACAACGATACTTAGCTGCTGCTGTTGATGCTGCATAAAATAAAACTGCTCTGTGCAGTCTTTTCTTCGTGTTCTTCAAGGTCCTCTAATGGCAGCAGCAGCAGCAGGTGGGAATTGCTGTTAATCCTTCTTCTTCGCTCCTCTGCGTCCCAAACCTTCCCCAAACTATTGATAACCCTTCTAGGACTCATGTATCTCCTATTTATACATTCCAGGCGCATCAAATCTCGCCATTAATTCCTCAAAATCTTCACAGTAAAGGAAAATTATTCTTGGGAATAATTTCTTATTTTCTTTCTCTGCATGCGTTAGTTGTCTTGATAATTTCCACAATATGTTGATATGCAACCTAGGAGAATATCTTCACTTAACTTCCACAACCCATGCAGCATCTTTACGTAATTTTCTTTCCAAGTTTAACCGATATCTCTTCTTTCTTGCTTTAATCGAGAATCAATTATCTGGCCAAATTTGATCGATCCCAACCACCACAATATCTTCTTATATCCATATCACATATACCCACTAAGTTTCAGAGATTTAATCTCCTTATAACACCTTCAAAAATCGATTGGAAAATCTACCAGTGTATAAAGAAAATTTCCCGCCAAAATTTATTTTTGAATTTGAGAAGAAGGGTGCCCCTTAACCAGAGCTGGGGTGCGAATAGCAATTGGGGTGGAAATAGTAATTTTCCTGGGTTCCTCAAGCACATTTCTGGGGCGTTTCCGGTGCATTTATGGGGTGGCTTTAGTAATTTTCTCCGGGGTGTAAAACACCACTTTTGAGCCCATTTCGCCGCAAAGGCTTATTTCTCTAAAAACATCTACAAAAACACAAAATAACACAATAAGTACTTAATCGAGTCTAACAATACAGAATATTGAGAACAAAATAGACACATAAATGCGTCTATCAACATTCTTCCAGAAACTCAGAAGAAAGCAGAAGAAAATTTGGTGCCCACATTTAATCTGCATTTATCACAACCTGCTGCTGCAATTAAAGATGATGCTGGTGGACCACAACAGCAAGCTGAAAATATGCAACAACCCGCTGTTGAGATACCACAACATCAAACTGAAGAACCACAACAACCAGAAGAGCCAGTGGCTGAAAAGCCACAACAAGTGCTTTAACTCCTGGTGCCACACAAGATGCTGAAAAAGAAAAAGGCTATAATGAAGATGTTGAGATGGAGATAATTTCACAAAACCTGATACCTAAAATATAAACAGATTTTGTACTTTAAAACTTTTAGAAAAGCAAGATAACATCTTTTATTATGGTATTTTTATTAATGTCAAATCAACTATGTACTACTTATTATTTTTAATCAACTATAAACTGTTTACGATATTGTTGTTTTGCTGTTTAATCAACTATTTGAAGATATCACTCACAGGCACAGGCTAGAGGTCACACATTGGTATAAACATTTGGGCGCAAATGTCATAGTAATACTCATTAGGCCTTCACCGTTGGAAGAAGGTATTAGGCTTGAATTTGACACTGTATATCAAGATCAGTCACATGTCACATATTTAAATGCATTATTCTTAAAGAATATCACAAGTAAAGTCGGTAAGATGAGTACAAAAGTAATATGTAGGTGCAACGTCTAGTTACACATGATATATGCATGTGTAACTCCCGGTTACACATATTATATGCATGTGCAACTCCTCTTTTTGCTAGATAGATGCATATGTAACTCCTAGTTACACATGTTAAAATGAACAAACTTGCAATCAAAAATTCCACATGCTAGGTATCCAAGTCATATGCATGTGTAAATGTCAATTACACATGAAAAATGCATGTGGTTACACATGCTAAGATAGGTTATCATGTTTGTTCTATAATTTTTCCTTTCAATTGTTTTATAATATTTTTTTTTTTTGCATTTTGTTCATCCTACCTAATCCCTGGATGTTTATTTCGTTGCAGATATGCAAGCATTTTGGAGTGAGGAAGGCAAGAAAGAAAGCAAAACTTCTATTATAGGTTTCAGTGGCTTATTTCTAGTGTTTTAACTCATTTATTGTGTTCCATAACAACCGATTACTATAACTAGTAAACAGAGATATTATTGTAAATGAATATTAATGCGATGCATGTATTTTTTGTACTTTTTTTTTCCTGATGTGTAACTGTTGACTACACATGCCATATGCATGTGTAACTTGTGGATACACATGTCATATGTATGTATAACTTCTTATTACACATGTCATATGGATGTGTTACTTTTAGTTACGCACTATTGAGCAACCAAAAGTACTAAAAGGTGACTCATTAATAAGAATGGAAAAGCTGGCAGTCAAATAATAACATAAATTCACCCAATTACACCATTTATCTCTAAAATCAATTTTCCTCAAAATCCTTACTTATATCCAAATCCAATATTTATCTCCACCACAGAAGGTCACCAGTTGATTCTATCAAAATCCTTTTCAAGATTTGCAAATAATTCCATCTGAATTGTTTCTCAATTTGCTGTCTACTGGATCATTTGCAGGGAGTTTACTATCATCTATTTCTCTTCTCTCTACATAGGCAAACTGAGTTTTAGAAATAATACTTGGGATTAGAACTTTGATTTTACTTAAAAGAACTGTAGAAATGATCTTGTACATTCTTGTGAGAAGATTGATGGGTCTTAGATAAAGGACAATTTCCACATGGTTCTTTTTAGGGACAAGTGAAATGAAAGTGTAGTTGCGAATGGTATTGATCTTACCTTGAGTATCAAATTCTGCAGCTGCATGTACCCATAATATCTTCTTTTAAGGAAAGACCAACACTTCTTAAAGAAGATAATTGGATATCCATCTGCGTCAGGTGATTTTACAGATTTAAATTTGTTTATGGATTCTGTAACTTACTCATCAGATATATCTCCTTCAACAACAATAGATTCTTCTTCAGAGACGCATTTAAAATCAAGTTCTTCCACAGATGGTCTGTTAAACATATCTTCCTTCAACTAATTTTCAAAGTGGATAAATGATGTTTGTGTTAGTTTTATCTATATCTTCTGTCATAACCGCATCCACCACATTATGTTTGATTCCATTCAATATTCTTTTATTATAAAGCAAAACCATGCAAAAAAAATTTTGGTATCTTATTGTTTGAGTAACTGAATTCCTGAATTCTGCTAATGAATCCTTCTAGCATTAGTGTGACATGTTTAAATTCAAATTTATCCTTTAGGATCATAGATTTTAGCTCATCATTACACCTTTTCCTTTCTTCAAGCATGTCCTCTGAATCAATATCATGCAATGCAACAGCCTTTGCTTCTTAAATTTGAGATCCCCAAAATTTTTGTGTCCCACTTCCTCCAATCCTTTTTAAGGGCTTTTAACTTATAAAAGAAACTCGATCTAGCTGTACGAGAAAAAGAATAATTGCTTCGCCATTGTTGAATCATTTCCATGAACCTCGGGACCAAAAACTACATTGTCTCAAATCTGAAAGGAGGAGGGACCCATGAAGTATCGATAGTATCAACAAGTAGAGGCCGGTGATATGAAATGGGTCTAGAGAGAGCAACTTGAGTAACCAATAGAAACATTTGCTAAAAATTTGAAGTAACTAAAAATCTGTTGTTGGAATATTACAAGATATCAGGAAGACTTAGTCTAGTAGTCTTGTATTCTAGCTGGATATGCCTAGTCAAATATCTATAGTCCGTTGCTTATCTTTAGGTTTACAATTTACTGTTTATCTCTCTTCCTATATAAATAAGAACCATTGTAAGTGTTAAACCTATTCCAGTGAGCCTGGAGATCAGAATGATCAATCTCTGGAGATCAATAATGCGTTAGTGCCGAACTATTTTAATTCTGCTGTCTTCTTTATTTTATGTTTGATACATTTTGTTTTCTCTAATCGATGATCCGTCTCGATACCCATAATTTATTATGATATCAGAGCGGGGAGATCCGCTCTAATCGCTTCCGCTTTCGAACCTTTTATTATTTATATCTCTTTTCGTCCATAAGCTCTTTTTAATCTTTAGCAGTAGTTTCTTTCTCACTGTTATGAATTTTCAGTTTATCCGAGTTATCATTATACGTAGAAGACCTGTTGTCTATGTCAGGCTTATTATCACTACGTATGGGAAGTTTTCTCAGATAATTTTCACCAGAAGATCATTTTTTTGGTCTCGTCGATGGCAATATCTAAACAATAGATTTTTGCGTCGAAATCAAAATCGGTTCAGCGTAAACGAACCCCAAAATCTTTTAGAATTGGGTATCAATAATTCAGCCATATCCGGCATTTTCCCATTGCAGAGAATTTTTTTGCGAGTTAAAGCACTTAGCTTTAAAAGCGTATTTTCTGCCAAAACCATCTTGATCAAGGTACAATGTTCTTATACTATTTTTCAAGCGTAATAAGCACTATTTTTTCTCGACCTTGATTTCAAATCCATCTAATACTATTGTAATGGGTACAATACAATCAACTACTTTTATTATCATCAGCGCACTGCCTTGTTTTGGTGCTGTTATTTTTCACATCGACCATTATCTACTGATGATCGATATTAGGAAAGGATTTTATATCATTGCATTCTCCAAATATACGTTCAGATCTTCCATTCCAGGGAGTATCAAAATATGGGTTTACCCATTCAATTTTTTTTATCATCGTCTCTACTTTATTCAGCATCTTTATCAATTTTTATCAAAGATACTTTTGTACAGGTATTTCTGTTCTCAAACAATAACAGTGAAGAAATGTGTAATCTTTCGTGGATGATCAAACATCTCCATGATCTTTCCTCTCCAATCATGTCTTGTTAATCGGTTAAACAAGTTTGACTTGAGATTTCTCCAATACCAGGGGGAAATCAATCTTCCTCGCAAACCTTGGTGCAAACCTATTATTCATCAGTACTCATTACATGAGTTGTCAAACAGATTTGGTTTGCTCTGTTATTTATTTTCATCAATCTCATTATTTTTTACTTATTTTTTTTACATCTCATCATCGTAGATGTTTTATAATCTTGATAGTTGTCTCACAGTCAACCTGAAAATGTTTCCAGTTTCTAATGTATACTGCTATTTCTGCTGAAGAAGAATGTAAAAAGAAAAAAAAAGTGCATTATTGGTGTTTCTTTTACTTGCTTATGAAGATTAGCCATCAGTTGAAGAATGGTGGTCTGTGATCGAAGATCAAATGCAGCAGTGATAATCAAAGTTTGAAGTTACAAAGTTTAGCTGTGAGTCAAGATATTTTTCAAGTTGTACACTTCACTTTTCTCCGTGTTCAACTTGAGACGGGTGTTGGAATATTACAAGATATCCGGAAGACTTAGTCTAGTAGTCTTGTATTCTAGCTGGATATGCCTAGTCAAATATCTATAGTACGTTGCTTATCTTTAGGTTTACAATATACTGTTTATCTATTTTTCTATATAAATAGGAACCATTGTAAGTGTTAAACCTATCCCAGTGAGCCTGGAGATCAATCCCAGAATGATCAATCTCTGGATATCAATAATGTTATTCACCCTACGGGGTTTTAACAGTGGATGTAGGCGTTAGTGCCTAACCACTTTAATTTTGTTGTCTTCTTTATTTTATGTTTGATACATTTTGTTTTCTCTAATCGATGATCCGTCTCAATATCCAAAATTTATTATCTGTAACGCTAGTCCAAGTAAATCTTGTTCCTTTTAATGACAAATCTATAAGTTCATTTTTAGTAATGAACTCGTTAAAGTTAAGCATGCTTTCGGTACTTCTTATGCGGTTATTTTCTTCAAAACACTTCACCACATTAAAATCTCCACATAGTACCCATGAGATTGTTGACTATATTCCTCTAACGAATGACTTTGTCATGCACCTATTTTATCTAGTTTACTTCTCTTTAGCTTAGTATTGTGGGTGCCCTTATATGTTGCTTGTCTTCCTAAATCCCCATTCACATGTTGTACGTGATGGGTAGCTTTTGTTTAGCCAACTTTATATTTGTTGGTTTTTTAACTTTTGTAGCTTTTGTAAGGGAACTAACGAATCATTGAATCTGAGAAACCTTTTCCTCTAATTTTCGTCTCCCTCCTTGCTTGTTTCTCTTCTGATTTCTCTCTTATCTCCTTCTTCTTCAACCTTCATCTTCATCTCTTCTCTGCTCAATTACTCTTCATCCTCTGATATTCCTTCTTATCTCTTAAATTCTCCTCTTCTGGCTACTATCTTAATCATACTGATCTGACCTTGTAGTGAGTTCACTACAGTTGGTATCAGAACAGTCGGTTCTCTGACAACTTCCATGGCTAACAAAGCTGCGATAGATGAATTAAATCGGAAGATCAACGAACTATATAAAGCTCAGGAAGAATACAACCAAAAACAAGAAGAGCTAGCTCTTAAACATGCAGATCTACTCAAAAAGGTGGACTATAACTATGAACAACCATCACCTAGACTTTTACAATCCATCAAAGAATTACTCTGTGAGAGTAGAGAAAAAGGTAGATAAGAACAAAGACAAATTCCAGTGGGTCATATTCCAATACCATCACAAGGAGTCTTAGGAACAAGTCTAGGCTCAAGTCATACAGCGGGAAATGGTGAGTTTCATGATTCAACTCAAAACACAAATAATACACATACACATTTCCATGAGCAACAATTTCATCAGTCAAAACCTAAGGTAGAGTTTCCTAATTTTGATGATACTAATACTAGATCTTGGATTCGAAAATGGAAAAAGTATTTCTTCATACAATCAGTAGAAGAAGAGCAAAAAGTTCATTTAGCATCCCTATATCTAGAAGGTCGAGCTGATGTATGGTATCATGACTATCAAGAAGGGAAACCTGCTGTTACTTGCGAAGAACTTATTACTGCCGTTAATAACCGATTTAAAAAATTAGGGCATGATGATATTGTAGGAGAATTCAATAAACTTTTTCAGGTGGGAATTGTGTTAGATTATCAAGAATATTTTGAAGAACTCAAAGCTCTTATGTTAGCAAAGAATCAACACTTGACTGAAGAATACTTCACATCCAGTTTCATAAGTGGATTGAATGAATAATTACGTATGCATGTGTTCATGTTTTCTCCCAAGAGCCTAGCCAATGCCATTTATCTATCTTGAATGCAAGAAGCTCTGATAGGTCTGAATGCAAAGAAGAGTAAAAGCTCCAACAGACCTTTGCCCATTTATACTTCAAATTACAATACCCACAAGAATATCAGTTCTCCATAACTAGCCCAAGATTACCAAAAACCTTTTCAGATATCTCATCCAGCTCTCACACCTCAAACCCTCCCATTAAAAGACTGTCTTATGCGATATGAAAGCTAGAAGAGATGAGGGGCTTTGCTACAACTGTGATGAAGTATTTTCAGCTGGCCACAAGTGTGTTAAACAACAAGTTTTTATGTTAGCTGCTGAAGAAGATGATAATCACAATTCAGTAGAAGGCTCTCCATCTGACACTGCTGCATCACCAGAATCTGAAGAAGATGTAGAAATATCAGTTCATGCACTGTCAGGAAATGTCACAAAAAACACCACTAAAATTGTAGGGGTGCATAAGAAGAGGAAATTATCTATACTCATTGAAAGTGGAAGCACTCATAGCTTCATAGATCCTGAAGCTGCTAAATTGTGTGGAGTTTATATTGAACCAGCTTTGAATCTACAAGTAGCAGTAGCTGATGGAAACAAACTTGAGAGCAATGCTAAGTGTCTTGCATTCAATTGGCAAATGCAAGGGTATGGTTTTCAGTTTGACATGAGACTGTTATGTCTTGGTGGATGTGATATGGTTCTGGGAGTGGACTGGATGAGAGGAAACAATATTGTTAAAATGTAAATAGAAAGTATTTCTTACTTCATTAGTGATAAGGGAAAATCTCTCTCACCCGAACCACTAATGCCTTCGACTTCAACCTTCGCGCACTGATAGGCACATTTTTGTGTCTTATATAATCTCAATTGTATATATTATTAGTGCTCGATTTTATATTTATTATGGCTTTTTATGTCCCTGTAGGTATTTTTGGAGAAATAAGCTTTTGCGGAGAAATTGGCTAAAAAAGTGGTTTTTGCGCTCGTGGGAGAAAATTACTATACAGACTCTCACTTTGGATAAGGGGTAACCTAATTACTAAGGGGTGACCCATTTCCAGGAAGCTGCTAAAGGGAGAACAGCACAGGATTGGGGGAATTTCTTCTTCACGTTTCAAATTAGAAAATTGGCGGGAAAAGCCATGCATACGTCTGCATGATTTTGGACGTGAATTTTGGACCAGTTTTAAAGAGATTCAACACCGGAAATTGATTGGGATGGACTTCTCATGGCTAGAAAAGTTTACTAGAAGCAATTGGATCGACTGAATTGGGATGGAATGGCCGGAAAAGGGAAACATAGGTGAATAAGGAAACACGGTCATGTTGGGTTTGTTTTTGGATATTCAGAGAGATTAAAGGCAAGAAATTCGTTCCAAAGGTACATATTCTATCTAAGGAAGAGTTTGAGATAAGTTTGGATATTCAGAGAGATTATTGCCGTGACTGCCAAGGAAGGAAAGAAGAGATTTCGAAGCGATTTGGGAGAGATTTAATCGCCCTGTGGTGTATAAATAGGTTTCCTAGGGTCTCAAGAAGGGGTGTCGAGAGTTTGGGGTCGAAAGGAGTGCTCAGGAGGCGAGAATCAGAGATTACAGGAAGCCTGTCGCTGCTGCTGCTACTGGTGCTGAAGAACAACGTTGCAAATAAGAACAGCGTCTCAAATTTGCAACAGTGATACAATATTCTCTCTGTAACAGCTGAACAGCCACATTTATCTTCAGTTAGCCAC
The DNA here is from genome assembly GCF_003573695.1 of Papaver somniferum. Classification (NCBI taxonomy): domain Eukaryota; kingdom Viridiplantae; phylum Streptophyta; class Magnoliopsida; order Ranunculales; family Papaveraceae; genus Papaver; species Papaver somniferum. The sequence goes on from NC_039367.1 coordinate 159,656,478, forward strand.
ACTTTCTGTAACAACTCTGTAACGCCATTACGTCGTTGCATATTCACTGATCATATCATCTCTTCAATAAAAACAACTTTTGAGCCATGATTTATTCTTTTGAGCCTGTTTTTGATATGAGGAGCTAAACCCCAACACTGGGATGACGGAGGAAGCCCTATTTCACGCATGTGGTAATTCTAATAATTCTTTTATGACTATTTGCATTGATTTTTAATCGATTTATGATTTTTATTGAATGGGTGTGATTTCGGTTGATGGTGTATGCTTGGTCTACGAATTTTTGATACATCATGCTTTTGATTTACAATCATTTCTTTTCAAAAATCTATTTTTGGCAAAGAACAAGAGTCCATATTTTTATTATTTGAACTATAATTGATTGAAATTATTATTTGAATCACATGAATGGAATTTGGTGGAATCCTGAGTCTCAGTAACTCTCATACTGTGATAAACTTTTGTGAATATATTTTCTTTATTTTTAGTGTTTTCTATATTTGAAGTCTAGAACCCAATCTTATCGAGTCCGAGTTGAACTACCACTTTTAAAACTACATCAATTTTTGGCGCCGCCGACGCGGATTTGTATTAGGTTTTAGGTTTTATATTTATTTTATTTCTTTTAGAATTTTTGTTCTCTTTTACGCCTTTGGTATTTTGTGATTCTTTTCAGAATTCGAGCGAAGCTACAAGGAAAGAAAAAGTGTTATAAAAGGAAAGCATCGCCAAAGAAGGAATAAAAAGAGGAATCCGAAAGGAGTGAAGAAGAAGATTTTGTATATAGTTATTTTGTTTTATTTTTAGAAACTGTAAATAGGGTATTATTTTTGTAATTTTTCTTTTCCTTTTTGGGACATTTTTATTTTTGGAATTTTTGGATATTCTTGGACATTATTTTTAAACCCTAAGGAAGGGTCAAAATTAAATATCAATTGTTTGCAGGGAAGGACGACGATTACAATATCGTCTCGGCCCCTCGGGTTCGTACATGACATAGTAGTCGTGGCCCGAGTCGACTTCAACGGTTCTTCGCCCGTCTGGTACGAGAGGTAAGTCCATCGAAACACTCGCGAATCTCCTGTTAGCGAGTTACTGTATTCCTTAAGGTGATTCATTGATTGAGGACGAATTTGTACTGTTTTTAAATTCCTCGTAAAGGGCTAGGCCTGGCCAATACAAGATAAGGGTTCGGATTTCATCACCGCTCCCTTCTTGCCCGCCTTAGGAACACGAAACCAAACGCGAACCTAAGCCTAAAATTTTGACTAGAACGAGACCTATAGGATAACGAGCTTAATTGGAAAGTCGTTCGAAGAATATTGGTTACTCTTTTGAGCATACTTCGAAGTTCCTGACGGTTTCTCTGAGTTGAATGCGTGACTGCGCCGCCTTGTAACCGGTGAGGCCTTGGGTATCGAAGCTCCACTGAGCTTCCCTCGCCTTGATTCAACATAATTTGACTCGGATTGATTTCAGAGGGGTTTTCTCAAATCGTAACGAATTCCCCTTTGAGAGATAAAAGCTAGTCTAGAAACAATCTAAGTGGAGCCATCATGCTTTTTGTTTGCTAGAAATCTTTAGGTTTGCTTTGGTGAAGTCGAGTCGGCCTTGTTTGTGATTGTGTAGAATTCCCTTGCAATTAAGAATGTCGAACTAGTATTACAATAGCCAATACAACGAATATCCGACTGAGTTTCAAAATGGACGTTACTACTTTGACCATAATGTGAATAGTGGTTGGGAACATCAGCCTTTTCAAGGTTATGGCTCATACCTTGATGAGCCCAATTACTATCCACACACGCACCGGTCATACGAGCAAAATTCTTATATTTCTCCTTTAGAAGAGTCCCTCAGGAAATTAGAGGAGTCGACACGTAAGTTCGCTGAGATGAATAACTTGGTTTATGACGAAAGAGAACTTTATATAGAGGAATCCTTCAAGCTGATAGCTGAGACGAACGAAAGAATTGCTCGAAATAATCTTAATTTCCAATACAGTGTTTCCAATAATACCCTTGAAACTGAGGATAGTAATTTTCATAATCAAGATGCCGAGGATAAAATTGGTAACACTACTTGTTTAGATGAGGTTCAACCATTTTCATGCTATTATATTGATGATTATGATGAGGATAGTGTTGATGAAGAATTTGAAATAAGTAGGAATAGTGATCAGGAATTTGTTACCCCAATTGAGCCATATAATGATTATATTATTTCTGGTTCAGATCCTAATAATTTTAAAAATTATTCACCTATTCAAAAGGACGAGGATTTGACTAGAGATACCCCCGTTCTAGACGATGTAGTATGTCCTTTTTATGAATCCGATAAAGGTTTAGAGGAACCAGTTTATCTTGAGACTACTGTTTTCGAGTCGAACGATTTAGAAACTGTAATCGATGATGGTTTCGAGGAACGGTTTTATCCCGAGAATACTGTTTTAGAGTCGTACGATTTAGAAACAATAGTCTTAGATGAACTCGTAGAGATGAGTGAGGATGAACCATATTTAGAAGAATCAATTGACCATTTTCAGGACTCTAATGACCTTGAAATTAGGGAAATTGTGACTAGTCTTTATAGAGACACTGAAAACTCTAAGTTTGGGGGTGATTATCATTCTCCATGTGCTTTAACTATTAGAAAGGTCCCTCACTTGGGACTTGACATATGTGCCTCAACCATTTTAAAAGATTATCTTCATACACGTTTTCCTGAACCTAGTGATGTCCATAAGGAAGTTCAGTTGTTAGAAACCCATCCTCTGGATGATGAGGTTAGACCAGGCTATGATATTAATATCGACTTTATTTTCCCACCAAATACTTTTCTTCCAAATGTGGGAATGAATGATTTTCAAATGCGTCAATTATTTAGTTTTGAGACTAAACCTAATTACTTTAAGAGATTAGGGTCGATACATTTGCTTAAGATAGACCACCACTCTCATTGTGGTCAGCTGTGCGAGTCAAAACTGATTGACTTTAAGGATCCACAATTATTCAGGTTATTATTATGTGCTTCTAAGTTTTTACTTGAGTTTCTTCAGACTCTAATACCTGAACCGGATCTTAGCTTTGAGGAATTCCAACCCATGAAAATATTTTATTTGGACCCAGTTATAGAACCTGAACCTGAACCACAACTAGATGTAGTTGTCTCAAACAGGAAACTAGACAAGGGTGTGCTTTATTTGTTTATTTTCTTGACAGGTTGCAGATTCCTTTTATTCGTGATAGCTTTATTTGATTTTGATGACCCACAGAAATTTCGGCTATTACTGTATGATTCTATGAGTTAACTAATCCTTTTCTAAGTCTGGCTGAAGACATTAAACTTAGCACTTCTTGGGAGGTAACCCAATATTCATGCGACACGTTAATATCTTTCCTTATCTCTTTTTCTTCAAATGGTAACTATTTCTCCTTGTTCATGCTTTTAATTTATCTTTAGAACATTGAGGACAATGTTAGATTTAAGTTTGGGGGTATGGGAGAAACTTTTTAGTTGCAGTATGAATAAATAAACTTCAGAGCTTAGAAATTAATGCCTATTTAGGATGGCACTAAGCAATCTAAGTGGATGGAAGCATTTTGGTTGTAGGAGTTGAGGAACCAATCTGATTAGATGGAAACATCTAAAGAGTCTATTCATAAAAGCACAGAGCTCAGGTGTTAGAAATAACAAGATAGTTTCACCATATCTCGTTGAGTCCTTTTCACTTCTATTTTTATTTTGTTTTTAAACTATGTTTCTCTAAGTGATTAGGTGGGGCTCACGATTCAAGTTGTTACCAATGCTATGGTGAATTAGAGTGATTGAGATACCAATAAAAAAAAAATATGGTAGTTACCAAAAAGTTGAAAAAAAAATTATTATTAAAAAAAAAAATTGAGACCAGACCATTTGACCAAAAGGAATAAATTCAATAAAGTCGACCACTGGTACCCTTGTATATGTCAGTTTTGTTGACCTAGAGTTAGGTTATCGACCACTGGTTCCCTAGTATATGCCAGTGTGTTGATATTAGTCAGACTAGTATCTCAATCCATTAGGATAGGTTCATTTTGGCGGAGGCCTTCAGACAGATATGGGAAACGCCGTTCACTTAGTAAACATCAAAACCATCTATATTTTTCTATATCCATCTTCTTGATCTATCCATGTGATTAGTTTTGACTCCGAATATGATGTCCATAGTGCAACTATCTGAGTAGGGCTCTGTCACTTATATATGAATTTTAGTATGCTTGAGTGCAAACTCGTGTACAACAATTGGAATTTCGCATCAGGGTACTTCGTCCTGTAGTCAATAAGTATGCCAACCAAGGAGATTTATGTGTCTTATATAATCTCAATTGTATATATTATTAGTGCTCGATTTTATATTTATTATGACTTTTTATGTCCCTGTAGGTATTTTTGGAGAAATAAGCTTTTGCGGAGAAATTGGCTAAAAAAGTGGTTTTTGTGCTCGTGGGAGAAAATTACTATACTAACTCTCACTTTGGATAAGGGGTAACCTAATTACTAAGGGGTGACCCATTTCCAGGCAACTTCTAAAGGGAGAACAGCACAGGATAGGGGGAATTTCTTCTTCACGTTTCAAATTAGAAAATTGGCGGGAAAATCCATGCATACGTCTGCATGATTTTGGACGTGAATCTTGGACCAGTTTTAAAGAGATTCAACACAGAAAATTGATTTGGCTGGACTTCTCATGGCTAGACAAGTTTACTAGAAGCAATTGGATCGACTGAATTGGGCTGGAATGGCCGGAAAAGGGAAACAGAGGTGAATAAGGAAACACGGTCCTGTTGGGTTTGTTTTTGGATATTCAGAGAGATTAAAGGAAAGAAATTCGTTCCAAAGATACATATTCTATCTAAGGAAGAGTTTGACATAAGTTTGGAATCCCAGAAACGCGTAAAACAATTTCTGGAAGGAATTATTGCCGTGACTGCCAAGGAAGGAAAGAAGAGATTTCGAAGCGATTTGGGAGAGATATAATCGCCCTGTGGTGTATAAATAGGTTTCCTAGGGTCTCAAGAAGGGGTGTCGAGAGTTTGGGGTCGAAAGGAGAGCTTAGGAGGCGAAAATCAGAGATTACAGGAAGGCTGTCGCTGCTGCTGCTGCTGGTGCTGAAGAACAACGTTGCAAATAAGAACATCATCTCAAATTCGCAAGAGTGATACAATATTCTCTCTGTAAAAGCTGAACAGCCACTTTTATCTTCAGTTAGCCACACTTTCTGGAACAGTGAACTCTGTAACGCCACTACGTCGTTGCATATTCACTGAATCATATCATCTCTTCAATAAAAATAACTTTTGAGCCATGATTTATTCTTTTGAGCCTGTTTTTGATATGAGGAGCTAAACCCCAACACTGGGATGACGGAGGAAGCCCTATTTCACGCATGTGGTAATTCTAATAATTCTTTTATGACTATTTGCATTGATTTTTAATCGATTTATGATTTTTATTGAATGGGTGTGATTTCGGTTGATGGTGTATGCTTGGTCTATGTATTTTTGATACATCATGCTTTTGATTTACAATCATTGCATTTCAAAAATTTTTGGCAAAGAACAAGAGTCCATATTTTTATTATTTGAACTATAATTGATTGGAATTATTATTTGAATCACATGAATGGAATTTGGTAGAATCCTGAGTCTCAGTACCTCTCGATACTGTGATAAACATTTGTGAATATATTTTCTTTATTTTTAGTGTTTTCTATTTTTGAGTCTAAAATCGAGTCTAAAATCGAGTCTACATAAGTCCGAGTGAACGACAACCTTACTTACCACTTTAAAACTACATCACGCACATATAAATATAAGAAATAGAGGAAACAATATTGTTAAAATGTAAATAGAAAGTATTTCTTACTTCATCAGTGATCGAACGCAGTGCCTCCAACGTGCTTTGCCTTCCTTATGTCTTCAAGTCCTTCTTCAGCTTGGTAATCTGAAGAAGAGAAAATTAGTAAAAGCAAAGAGACAGGTGAATAAAGGAAAGTGAAAAAGCGAAACTCAGAATAGCATACCACATTATCTCTCTCAGGCCATTTGAATTCCCAAGGAGTACCGGCAGGATGACCCTCAGGGAGAGGGTTGGTTGAATTATCAGAACTAATACCGGTAATGTAGGGACTTCTAGGATGACAAGATAAACATCCCAGCGATTGTCATTTGACTTACATGCGGGATGGTTAGTCGTATGACGGAAATTAACATCTTCGCGACGCCATCCTTTCTTCCCAAGCGAATTCCCCATCGAGTTGACTCACTCTTCATAATAATAACATCATAGTGAGCGAAGAAGTTCTCAACGGTATATTCTTCAAAGTTGATTTCTAAATCCGCACAATGTTTATTCCTCAGTTCTTTGGGATAGAGAGATTCTAATCCAGCCGCGCACGACGAGAGTATTCCATCATTATCCTGATAGAATCAGTGCTCAGTTGGCAGACGGCGCGCGGAAACTTCTCATGAGTTAAAAGTTTATAAAATAGAGTTCGCGGGTCGAAGAGAGGAATAACAAGGCCAGCGAGAAGTTTTCCCACTGAGATGATGATCTTTTGATCATTCCATTGATCAACCCAAACCATCTAGGATTAAGCGTAGAAGTAGGACCTGATGCGTGAGGAGCATATATTGTAAAACAGTTATTCTTGAATTCAACTTGCAGTCTCTCAAAGTCTTTAGAGAATTTCCATCCTGGCTTGTTTACCATCTTGCAAAGGGGAATATAAATGAGGAACAAAGTGAAAAGAAGAAGATGATCAAGATAATCAGGATGATCAAGAGGATTAGGAAAATCGAGATGAAGACAATGAGTGGGGAGTTTTGATATGAAAACCAAGATAATAGTGAAAGAAAGATAGTATGGCGATAAGAAAACGCGAAGTAAGAAGAATAAACGATCAATCAAGAAAAGGAGCATCAACAGTAAGAAATAAAAGTTGCAGAGGTTAGGGAAGAAAAAAATAGTAAAAAGAGAAGAATGAAAAGCATATACGGGTATACAAAGGATTCTCTTTCCTTTTCCCGAGATCCCCTTTTACGAACGCATTAATGGGTGAGAGAATATGAAGAGACAGTTACCAGGATCAACAATGATGTGTCAAAAAATAAGCCGTGGAAAGCAACACGTGGAACAATCAAGACCGAGATCCCGCATTATTGTCAGTTCAAAAAATACGAAAAGGCAGGAAGGAGGGACAATTAATGTAAGGGGTGCGGTAAAACAATTGACTAAGATTTCTCTCATCGTTCTTTCTTCCACAAAGACGCTAAGAGAAGATGCAAAATGTAGTGGAAAAATATCGCACACTTAGTTCTGATCATTAACACCATTGTAGATGACCAAGCAAAAAAAGGTTCATTATATTTACAATCTCCGAGGTTGAACACTCTGAAAATTTATAATTTATCAATATGGCTAAATCTTTGCCATTGAGTTTCGATACTTGAAAGCCAAATTGGCAGAGCATTGTATGATTAGCCGGAGCCATGAATTACTATACATCAGAAATGGTTTGTTATCATTTTAATTGTGCAGGTTGGATAAAATTCAGCTAGACAAGAAACTTCTATAACGAAAACAGACAAAATAGCTTGCGAGACAGGTATTTTCTTTTTCTTTTTGAATACTAAATATATAGGTCACAGAATTGTTCCGCACCGCTTAATTTATAGAACAACATACGAGAACATAATTGTATTCGATTTCAAGTTGTTTTACCTGTGTATATTATAGGTACAAACAAGTAACAACGTACGTAAATGTAATCAAATAAAAGAACGGAAGGGCAGGCGCATAGCGCGTGCCTGTTATATTAGTCTGGGAATGTACAAACGTTGTTCTGCTCAACATAAAATCTTCTTTTTGATCCTATGCTGAAAAAACGAATCGTGGATTTATACAATGGACAAGTTACAAGAACCATCTCTGTGGTTAATACAAACCATGAATACCCATTGGGTCATCACAAATTAAGGGAAGATGATGGTGTCCAATGTTTTTGTATGTGTATACCACACGCATTACGCACCGGGTTAGGGGTTTGTATATATTAATCACAAAGGAAGAAAAAACCATGAAACTAATGAGGAACATCATAGGACTCCCAAAAAAGCTTACTTCTTAACGGTAAGAAAAAACCAGCGCAGAAATCAGGGATTCATACTATGCGTGACTGTTAGCAAAAAAATAAATAAATATTCTCAGCAAAAGAAAAATCAAGTCAAACAAATAAACTACCTATACTATCTCCTAATTAAACCAAAGGAAAACATTAAAAGATAACAATATTTGTACCAAGAGTATCCCTTCAACTGACTTTGGAAGTATCCACTTTGGACTGGGAGGAACCTTTCATTTCTGGTACCCACAAATAAGACAAATTGATCAACCGAGTAACAAAGAAAGAAATCAAACTGATGAGGAGCATTAAGAATAGAGTGCCTCCATCTTTATTAATCGTAAAAGATGATACAGTCACCAAGAGGAAGGAGATCCAGTTGGTCGCTGCTACAGTCCCAGCAAGTCTCCCTCTAACTTCTACCTTGGACATCCTTGAGCGCATATGTGATTCCAACCCAAATGTGTAGGGAACAAGGCCGATTATTAACAATATAAAAGCTGGACCATAAGGAATCTTCAATTCGCATTGTCTTGTGACGGAATCTGGTGCAAACCAGATTCCCTGTTCAGGAAAACATGATGGTGATGTCCCAATAGGTTCTACAGCCAAGCAGGCAATAGGTGCACGCTGTGCAGAAGAAAGGAGCGATTCATCAGCACGCAAAAAGAAAAAAATATCATCGACATCATGTTTATTTTGCAATTACACAGTGAACAAATAATGAAGTACTAAGAATAGCTCGGGTAGTGAGTGAAGTACACCAAATGTGGGAGTGACGAAACTGTATTTGTAGCCCTACTTCAGTTAAATTTGGAGAAAATAATAACTTGCTTACCATGAAATTTTCATCAATACCATTACAGAATCCGCATCCTGCTTGAAGGCATTTGAAACAGTTCCATGCATCTGCATCTGGTGCTGAAGTATAACTCGGACATGTGTTGTTACCGAAATACGTGATGGTCTCCAGTTTATTACTCACTCCTCTAATATTATTAGGTGATATAATAATGAAGAAACTTAACCCTAAAAGACACACCATCATACAGTATGATTTGATAAGCAAAATCTTCCTCCTCGAAAGTTTTACAATTCTGTAAGGCAGACTTGCACTTTGAATACCATTAAGACCATAGCACATCAAGAAAGTCAACTTCATATACCAGATGTCCCATTTAGGATTTGGTGATGCTATGAGGCCACCCATCCTTATGATACGGGGAAAGACATAAATTAACGTGTTCTCACTCACAAACTGTTCAGCAACTTGCAGACCAATACCAACAACAATCTGTCTACGTTCTAATGAATTATTCCATGTTGTCCTCATCCTAAAAAAGATATTCCTATCATAATAGGGTTTTTCATCTGGACCACCTGTTTCATTCTTAATTGACAACCTTATAGCATCCAACTCTTTCTCAACTTCACGGGAAGTGTAAAATGTCCCGAAAGCTTTAATTGAGTCCTCTTTTCGGTTCTGTTAAAAAAAAAGTATCATCGACCGAAACTCAAAATTTACGGAAAGAAACTCCAAGTTCTGAAACTAACCATTTTATATAGCCATATAGGTGAATCAGGAAGCGACTTCATTAGCAAAAATTGAAGCAGAGCTGGAAACAATGCCATTGCGAGGATATAATCTGATGTCTTATTAAGGTCCTGGAGTCATTTAATTTTTAAGAACAATAAACTTTAAGATGTTAATTCAGCAAGAGAACTAATACTAAGAAACCATCAATTGTAAACATACCTGACTATAAGCAGCAACTCTGGTATCGATACAAAAGAAGATGAATTTTCCAACAGCAAAATACGTAGAATTCCAAATATGTAGGTTTTTTAGAGGATGAGTTGAAGCTACTTCTAATATGTAACTAAGGGAGGTTATTGACGTCATTCCAACCCCAAAACCTATAATTGTCTTCATAACAGTAGTTACCAAGTAACAATCAAAAACATAATCACTAATAGATAGAAACACTACGAGTAGTAGTCCACCAACGAGTATCAATTTGTCAGCAAACAAGAGTGCAAATCTTCGACCAAAACAGTCACTCATCCAACCCCCAATTACTGAACCAAACACTGCTCCTAATACACCCGTCCGTATAATTTCCTATCAATTTTAAAATAACCGGTATAAAAATCATCATTACGAATATCGAAAGTGTGAAGCCGACAGTGAATTCAGTAAAAATCATATGGACGCACTTACCAGTTTAATTGACTGAATATCATCTTGGATATAGAATCTCGAGAGGATAAATCCTATGGAATTAGAATTATCCTGTCAGGAAGTTTAATAATAATCGATGTACAAAAATGTATGATAACCACTATGCATTCAAATTTCTTTTTAAAAATCTTAATAAGCAAGTATCCATTGACATATAAACATAAAACAACTACCATTACGTTTTTAGGAACTTACCGAAGTAATAACCAAACACAAGTGCTCCAATCACGGGAATCATTTTAGAATCATATACAGCATCAGGTACAGTCTCCTCTTTGTATTTTCTGCGATCCTTCTCACCAATCTCTGCTGAACGTCTCTGCATGATGCCAATTTTCGGGGTACAACTAATTTTCTCTTACTCAAAACAAAACCCACGATCAAAATTTTACCCTAGAAAAAATTACCACAAAATTGCTTAAATATGGTTTAGTTGAGAGATGTTCGGAAGTTAGTTGCAGAGGTTTTCGGAAGTTTGATGTGGAATTTTGTTCGACTTAAGTTTTCTAGAACCGTATCGAACGAAAGCGTTTTCTCCCCCGTTATACCGAAATACTAACCTACAAAGGACGAACTACTTATGACGAGTACTCACTTATGACTCAGTGACCCAACAACCCTTAAAATTAAAAAAATAAATCAGTGCCACTCGTGACCCTTCGCGGCAAACATTGTCCCTCGTCACATAGAGAAAATAAAATGGCACTACCACTGTCCTCGTTTCCTGAAAAACAAAAAAAAAACAGCCGGTAACTACCATTCCTCTACCGCTCTCACCTTTCAGCATTACCACGGTTGGTGTCCTATCCTCTGCCATTCACACCTTTCAAAATTACCATGGTCGGCGGCGCCAAAAAAAAAAAAAACAGACAGAAATGTTACAAATTTCCAATTTAGATTTTAGGTTTTGGCTTTTAAATTGCATTAGTGGAAAAACTGTAATTAAAATGCAGAATGGCACAACGATAAATTGGCTAAAACAATGAGCTAATTTGTAAGAGTCATGCAGCGACGAGGTCTCCCTCGTGACAGCAGCTTATGACCCTTGGATATAAAAACTTGATTTTGTTTTCCTATTATTGATGGTGGTTTTTAACTTAGGGTTAAAATTGTAAAACTGTACAACTGACATGACATC
>NC_039367.1:159668031-159700689 GCF_003573695.1 Papaver somniferum
AAAAAAAAAAAAAACAGACAGAAATGTTACAAATTTCCAATTTAGATTTTAGGTTTTGGCTTTTAAATTGCATTAGTGGAAAAACTGTAATTAAAATGCAGAATGGCACAACGATAAATTGGCTAAAACAATGAGCTAATTTGTAAGAGTCATGCAGCGACGAGGTCTCCCTCGTGACAGCAGCTTATGACCCTTGGACATAAAAACTTGATTTTGTTTTCCTATTATTGATGGTGGTTTTTAACTTAGGGTTAAAATTGTAAAACTGTACAACTGACATGACATCACTATGACCATTAGCACATTTTATTGAACCGATCAGCATGCCTACGTAAGAATTATCATGGTATTTTTTTTTTTTGTATCATGTTCCACGGCAGAACCCTTAACATTGACCGACATCAACTATGCCAAACCCTAATTCTCAGGCTAACACGCCAAGGGATACCAACCATGCCAGACGCACCACTGTGCCAATGGAAAACCATGCCAGCCACATATTCGACGAATTTTTGACCAACTTATTTATAAATTTTGATGGAGAAATTAATGTTATAAAGATGGACTACGATATGATATCTATGTATGAACCGAAAAGGAACCATTTTTGTTTCAGTTAGGCTGATGAAGAGTTTCGCAGACTACCATCAACTCCTAGTTTGCCACAAGGGAAAATTAGGCGCAGGTCTAGAATTTTTTTTTTTCTTACCGCCAGGCCCACAATTACTACAGTCGCACCCAACATTATTTAAAATTATTGAAAACTTGTAGAGTTCCTCAATTACCCTTCAGCGGTTCTGGGAAGTTCTATTAACTCCCAAAAACGGTCAGAACCATTTCTTTTCTCTTCTTCTCATTTATTCTTCATCCGTTTTTCTATTCCTATTCCTCCATAAACACTGTAACGGATCTGCAAAGTTTTTCTTCTACATCATTCAAACAAATCAATCATTTAAAACCGATGATTGAAGTTGATCAAACCCTAAAATAAATTTCAAACTCTAAAAAACCTTAACCTAGAATTCAGTAGAACCAAAATGGATGAAACACCAACAAAAACACGTCTTCAGAAATCAAAAGAGAAGAAATTAGGTACTAAAACTAGTTTAATCGATCTTATTCTTGCATGCATTCGGTACATTTGATTTTATTTGATTTTCGATTTTAATTTTTGTTCTTGATGCTTCAGATGAAGAAGGGAAAACCGAAGGAAAAATGAAGTCGAAGAAACAGAAAAAACCCGGTGAGATTTATCATTAGCTTCATCTGTTATTGTTTGATTTTTTTTTTTGAATTTTTTTTTTAATCTTAAATTTTGTTACAGTAGTTGCCGATGATGAACCAGAAAAAAAGAGTAAACCTAAAAAAAAAACTGTTTCTGGTGAGAGTTTCATCCTGATTACCCATAATTTTTTTTGAGTTATCACTTTATTCTTCTTCGATTTTAACATAATTTTCTCCTCAATGTGATTTTACCTACTGATGTTGAAGGTGAACAAGAAGAAATTGATAGTGTCAAAACACTGAAGGAGATGCAAATCAAGGCAAAGGGAGATGCTTTGAAGAAGAGTAAGAAAGGCTCTAGTATGCATAACTAGTTCTCATGTGTGATTCTGCATAACATAAATCTGCATAACTTGTTCTGCAGATGCATGACAGGGTATGCAACATCAAATTAACGTGTGTAACTTGTTATGTAGATGCATGACAAGTTATGCTTACAAAAAAAAACCACTGCATAACACTTATTTTTAAGTGTTTCTTTTTAATTTTCATCTGTTTAAATTTTAACTTTCATCTGCTTACCAAAGTTACTGCATAACTTAAATAGCTTATTTATTTTTGTGTTAAAAAGATCATGAAGCAACCCCGTCAAGGAAGTCACAGAGATTAAAAGATCAGGTGTCACCTCAAATATCACCTAGTTCACCTAGGCCTGAAAAAGCTACTAAGGGAAAAAAGAAAGCAAAGAAAGCTGCACCAAAGGAAGTATTGGGTGATGATACAGATAATGAGGATGATAATACAAATGATGCCGAAGATGGTAAGATTTGATTGTGGTATCTTCTGTGTGATATATTGTTTAATTGGTGTCATTGATTTGTTTCAATATGATTTGGCATGTTTCAGTGAGGCAAGTTGTTGATCATCAGATGAAAAGAAAAAGACATGAACCCAAACAATCGAAAGACCTGAAAAGGATTAAGAAGAAGCAAATCGAAAGATCCGAGAGTGAAGTGGAAGAAGAAGAAGAATCTAATAAGCAATGTGTTGTATATAAACAAGGTGCGTTGAATTCCTTCCTGTTCCTGTTATGCATCAGTTAATAAACTTCTCTTATCATTTACCTGCTTGTTTGTATGTAAAACACATTATGCTTGTTAAAAAAACAAATGCATAACAGATTGTGCCTTCTTAAAAAAATATGCAGAATATGTTATGCAGTCAACTGTTTGTTTATGTCGTATTAACTAGTAGTGCATGATAGATTATGCATGGTAAAAGATGTGCATAATGGTTTATGCAGATGCCTGAGAAAGAGGCATGTGTGGTTAAATGCATAATAAGTTAAGCAGGGTTGTGTTTTTAAATGCATAATAAGTTATGCACCTTAACAAATCAATGCATGACATATTATTCAGTTCCAATATTAAATGCATGACTAGTTATGCATTGTTTAGACTTGCTGCATCACAGGTTATGCATATAAAAAAATGTTGTTATATTTGTTATGCATTCCTTTGTTGTTCTAAAATAGCAGTTTTAAAATGCATTTTTTTACGCAGTTAAACCTAAAACCAAATCTGCAGTTCAAGGAGGTACTTATAGAGCAGGTTTCCTTTGGGTATGTCACTTGTTTAGTAAGATAAAAGACAGAGGTGGTTTGAATCCGTTGCAGGCTAACATGATGAATGTGTGTGTGTTTGGAAAGTTCTATAACTGGTTATATGCTGCAAACATGGCATACTTGGATGGTAAGAGCAACAAGCTGATGGATGAAGTCTTTCTATCATATGACCATGAAGATTTGAATCAATATTCATTCAAGTTGTCTGAAAACAAGTCCATAACATCAACGTCTAATGAGCTTGCTGTTACATTTATGATTCCAAGAATTAAAGGAGACAGAGGAAATGATATTCTGACTTCGAAGGCAGAGATAGAGCTGACTCAGTCACATTCCCTCGTCAAGCATTTCAAATTCAAAACAAAGCCAGGATTTATCAGCAAAGATCCCAAAGCACGGGTAACAAATGTGTTGATATATGATATTGAAAGGCTGGTGTTGGAAAAACTTGATAAGAAAGGTCATGAAGAGGAAGTTGTCTGCCTTATCTGCCTTTACATGCTAGTCGTATTGTTCTTTTGTCGTTCAAGAGGATTCAATTTAGACGTATCGTATGTTGGTTTGGTTAAGGATTTGGAAACCATGGACTCTGTCTCTTTTCCTGATCTTATTCATGAACACCTTATGGAGAGCATCAAGACTGTCAAAAGAAACAATCTTCATATCAGGAATTGCAGTGGTTGCACTATATATTCTCTTGTGAGTTAGTTTTTTTTTTACTTTCAGAACATCTGTCAATAAATATTACTTTCTTGGATACAAAATATCTTATTAGTTATTATTTTTTGCACCTTTGGTTGGCTGAGCATTCTAAATTAGATGAGATATCATCAGACATCGTCAAGGTCAGTTCCAATGCTACACCGAGAGCTGCGAAGTGGGACTTGGCAGCAATGACGAAAGCAATGCTCAGGAAGAATATTACATTTTTAAAGGTACCTGTTCGTGAATATTTCATGATTTATAATTGACCTTCATGCATCTATGACAGTATCTCTAAATTCCTTAAAAATGAATGCATAATAAGTTACGTTAGCAAAAAAGGATAACTGCATAATAAGTTATGCACCTTAATAAATCAATGCACATAACATGTTATGAAGCCGAATATATGAATGCATGACCGGTTATGCATTTTTCAATATTGAAAAGGAGTTAAGCATGGTTGTGTTTTTAAATGCATAAAATCAATGCATGACATATTATTCAGTTACAATATTAAATGCATGACTATAATGAGAAATAAAGAAAAGGGAAAGAGATATATGATCTCATCGCAATGAATCTGAAGAGAACATGGACAAGTATGAAGAAGCATTTCTGGATGCGATTAAGATAATTGAACAAGAAACGTGTCCCCCCGATAGTGCTGAAGCAAGGTTGCAGATCATTGAAGCAAAGCTGAAAGACATGAAGCAGACTTAGGAGAGGAATAGATAGAGTGGAGTATACTTCAATGAAAAGTTGTATAATTACGTGAAGGAATTGCTCGTTGATTTTGGCAACAAAGAAGTGCAGGAGAAGTTGTCAGGTGGACCTAGTGTCAATGTATCATCAGCTGAGCCAAGCGACCCATTGAGCCAAAACTTGCCAAGGAATGAGACTCTTGTTGAACTGGTATCTTCAACTGAACCACCTACACAAGAATCAGTGCCACAAGTTATCAGACTCGATAGCCAAGACCAAACGTCTAGTCAAGGTATCCAGTCTTCACCTTTCAAGTTCATGGACATGGAAAAAGCTGTTAATCTCTCCAGCGACGACAAGGAAACAGAAACTCAAGTGGAATTGGAGACAACACCAAATATAGAAACAAAACAAGAGAGACTTGAAGCACAGGAAAGATACTTTTTGGACGGTGGTGATGATGACATTCTTCCAGAAACTCAGAAGAAAGCAGAAGAAAATGTGGTGCCCACATTTAATCTGCATTTATCACAACCTGCTGCCGCAATTAAAGATGATGCTGGTGGACCACAACAGCAAGCTGAAAATCTGCAACAACCCACTGTTGAGATACCACAACATCAAACTGAAGAACCACAACAACCAGAAGAGCCAGTGGCTGAAAAGCCACAACAAGTGCTTTAACTCCTGGTGCCACACAAGATGCTGAAAAAGAAAAAGGCTATAATGAAGATGCTGAGATGGAGATAATTTCACAAAACCTGGTACCTAAAATATAAACAGATTTTGTATTTTAAAACTTTTAGAAAATCAACATAACATCTTTTATTATGGTATTTTTATTAATGTCAAATCAACTATGTACTACTTATTATTTTTAATCAACTATAAATTGTTTACTATATTGTTGTTTTGTTGTTTAATCAACTATTTACTTAATTTCATAATAAACTATTTATATCTAACACATTTTGGTTACATAAATCTCTAGGAAGAAGACGTAGGAGAGGAGTTTGTACCAAGAACAGAATTTTTGAAGAAGTCACCATTGAAGAAAAAGTCAGTATTGAAGCGAAAAACAAACAAGGCACAAGAGGATGGGAAGCAACCAGGAAGCAAGGTAAGAATAATCAAGGAAAAGACAACATGGAATCGAAGGACAACCAGTGTACTACTCAAAGATTGTGATCTAGGGAAGCAGCAGAAGCAAAAAGACAAGCCTGATGAGAATAAAGTTGAAGAAGAAAATCCCCGTACGTCTGCTGGCTTGCCGTTCAGAAAATTACCTCCGCTGGAAACAATGGAATGCTTTCAAGATTACAAGGATACAATAGAACCAACCATGATGGAAGTACTGGAGACATACTTTGAGAATACCAACAGCCTGTAAGTACATCAAAATTACCTTTATGCTTGTTTTCATAATATGTCATGCAACTCCCAATGTTTAATGAATGGTTAGTTATGCATTGTTTAAAATATCTACATCACATGTTATGCAGCTCCAATGCTTAATGCATGTTCAGTTATGCAAAAAATGTTGTTATATTTATTATGCTTGTTTAAGAAATCAATGCATTACAGGTTATGCTTCTTATGAAATAAATGCATAACAAGTTATGCTTAAAAAAACCCATGCATAACACAACCCTCTAGTTTATGGTTCTTCCGCATGTCACTTGAATAAAACATCTCACCAATTATGTCTTATGTCTTCTGCAGAAATTCGGCTTGGAGTATCAGAGAAGGAGAAGACCCGTACTTGTGGGATATTCGGATTCACGGAGATATAATAAGGCATCTAATGAAAAAATGAATACTTAGAAGACCAAGTAGTACGCTACTACAGTTATAGGTTGTTCAGGAAGCGGGAAAATGAAAAGATGGCTGATAGTGTTGAACATAGGTATGCAGAGTCTGCATTCATGACGCCAGGTGCTTGGGTAAGTCAAGAAAATAAAATCATTTTGCTACATAACAAGTCATTCCTGCATATTATCTTATGCCCATATAATTACTTATGCATAAAATGTTATGCAACTAGATTGAACTGCATAACAAGTTATTCGGCATTGTTTTCTACACCTGTTGTGCACCCTATCAATTGCATCCACTAACTTTTTTTTCCTACAAAATATTTCTTTTGCAGTTCTTTGTTAAAACAAAGGAGAAAGATGGGATTGCCAAATTTGTTGGATAATTCATCTTGAATCTCCCTATTGAAGTTGAGAGAATGTTCATTCCAATGAACTATATGACAAAGGAAAAGCCTGCTGGTACACATTGGACATTGTTAGAGTATGAATTTTCAGAGGGTGAGTGGAACTAATATAAAAATCTTGAAGGCTATAAATCTAACTGCAAGAAACAAGCTTTCATAATGGAAAAGGCTTGTACGCCGTATTTGATCCAAAGATATGATGAACTGAATTTATCACCACAAATCGTGGATATAAAGAGGGAACCGCTTGTATACAGGTATATTTTTACCAAGATTGTTCCTGAACAAGGTCATCACCCCGACTGCCTCATATTTGTATGCTATTATATGAAGATGAGCATGAAGTCTCAAGTCAGGGACAAATGGCTGAAGTTGGGAAAGGAAGATGCAGTAGAAAAAGCCAACAAGAAAAGAGTAAGTCCGGTATTGAAAATGCTGACGGATCTTGGAAACAGTTGGGCGATAGATGCCAATGAAGACATCTGGGATGATGTTGCGCGTCAATGCGATGAAGCTGCGCGTCAATGTGAAGTTGTGCATAATAGAAAGGCTCAAACGTAACTTTGTTTTAACAACCTGTGTGTTGTTGGTAGGTTGAGCAATTTAACTTGGGAGTGAAAACTAATGGGAAGGTAGTTAGTGTGAAGCTTGACTTCAGTCAGTAGTTATGTGTAATGTGTTGGTATGAAAACTTAACTTTAGTCAGTAGTTCTTGTCAGAACAACTTATGTTATCTTGTCGATGTTTATATATATATTTATTATATATCAATGCTGGTTTCAGTGCTTCTATTTGCTGCATTCTTATTTCATTTAACTGTACTATGATACAAATTACAAGGAAAATGAAGGAACAACATGTTACATATAAACATCTAAATAACAAGTTATGCAACAAAATAAACCTGAATAACATGTTATTCCTAATAAAATAAATGTGCATGACTTGTTATGCAGACGCATGACTTGTTATGCAGATGCAGATGCATGAAGGAACCACATTTGCATGAGTCGTTATGCAGCCATCTTTAAAAGAATAAATGCATAACAGATCGTGCATCATCGAAGAACAATGCATAAGAGATTATGCATCTTCAAAACAATAATGCATAATACGTTATGCATCATAAAAACTAATGCATAAAAAGTTATGCATCATCAAAAACTAAAGCATAATCCATTATGCATTTAAGAACAAGAATGAAACATTATCTGATAGAAGCAGAAAAAAACACAATGAAAAAAAAAGTATTTTTCATAAAACCAATACAAAAAAGAAACTAAGTAAAGAAAAAGTACTTTTTCATAAAAACTAATACAGAAACTAACGAAAGAAAAATGAATAAGGTTCAAAAATAAAAGTAATAGTCTGAAGAAACAAACAAGATAATTGCTCTCCTTTAACTTCCCTTAGACTGCTTCGGCGGCTTCGGAGGCTTCTTGTAACAGGTAGGATTCTTACATGTTTGCTTGTTATGATGACCAATCTCAAAACAATTACCACAGCGCATAGCTCTCCTGGGCGGCTTATCATATATGCTCAAATTCCTATTAGCTTGTGGTCTCCCTGGCGACCTCCTAACATAAGGTACATCGATAATATTATTACCTTCATAAACTTCAGGCCTGTTATAGTTCGGAATATGATGAATTGCATGGCTGTAGGTATTATTGAAGTACGAAGTAGTGAAATAAGGTTCAACGAAATCATATGGATTAGAACCAGACATTGTTATCGATGTGAAAGCATGCACACATGGAAACCCATAGACACGCCACCTCTGACAGGTACATGTCCTTGGCTCAAGGTTAACACTATGAGAACTGTCCCCTCGTTCCACTTCATAAACATGAGTATCAGACTGTATAACCATCCAGGTTAAACCCCCATCAATAAGAGCCTTCATCTTATTTTCATTCTTCGGTGTGAGAATTGTTATAAAACTATTACCAGTATTCCGCCTTTCTGACATCATACTCATCACATCCTTCCTTATCTGATCCAGAAGAGCATTTGCAGGGAGATTCTTGTGTACCTTCATCCAAACTATTGAAGGATTCAACAAGAGTAGAAGATGTCCTACCATACCTACAACTCTGGAAAAAGGAATTTGACCACTTCTATGGAGGGATATCTTTAATATAGTCGGCAACCCAACCACAACCAAGACCCCTAATAGTAGAGATGGAAGTTTGGAAACCTTCGGGACTAAGAGCATATGCAGCAGCTTGAAATGAATCAATAACTGCAGCATACCTTTCGTCATTTGCATTAATAGGTAAGTTCATCTTAAGATGATAATAGCAGAAACTATGGAAGGCTCCAGGAAAGTAAAATGGAATTGCTCTCTTTAATCCTTTTGCACAGTCAGATAAAAATGTGATTGGCCTTTGATCATGATCAAGAACATTACTCAAATTCCTCATGAACCATTCCTAGTTATCATTATCTTGACCAGGTACCAGGGCCATGGCTAGTGGGAAGAAGCCTGCACAGAAAAAAATATAAAATCAAGCCACCGTCTACATGAAGTATGTGCAGCTAAAAAAATGCATAATGGCTCATGCATCTAAACTAAATGATGCATCAGACATTATGCACCTAAAACAAAAAATGTATAATGTCTTATGCATCTAAATAGAAATAATGCATAACCATAAAAAACAAATAATGCATAATGTCTTATGCATCTAAACTAAATGATGCATAAGACATTATGCATGTGCATAAAAAGGATGCATAAAATCAATAAGTGAAAACCATAATGCATAAGACATTATGCACCTAAAACAAAAAATGTATAATGTCTTATGCATCTAAAACAGAAATGATGCATAACCAGAAAAGTGAAAACAATAATGCATAAGACATTATGAAGCAAAAATAAATAATGCATGAGACATTATGCACATATATAAAAAGGATGCATTATCAGAAAAATTACCATTTTCAGCATTGATAGAGGTTGCAGCCATGAGGCATCCTCTATATGTCCCTGTAAGAAAGGTAGCATCGACATAAACCATGGGGAGAAGGTAACGGTAATCATGGATGGATGCCTCGAAATCAATAAAAAGACGCACAAACTTATTTGAAGGTGCCTCATCTTCTAATTCAGCTGAACTATCCTCGTTCGCTTTAGGTTCATCCGTTTGAACTTGAAAATCAATCCAACTCCCAGGATTTGTGCTGCGAATGGAATCTACATACCATGACAGATGCGAATACGACATGGCTTCATCACCAAATATATCCTCATACACTTTCTCTCTTCCGTTGTAAGCTTGATAGTATTTCACATTGATCCCGTAGCTAGTTTTGAAAAACTTCGCCAAATCAGATGCTTTGAAACTCGGATCACTTCGGATTTCATCCTTAATCAGACTAGAAACAAATTTACTGCTAAGGCTGTGGAAAAGCCTTTCAGTTCCAACACCACAGGTATGACTGCTCTCATATTTCTTAACCTTAAGCATCATGTTTTCAACATCAACAACACAAACCTTATACTCCCAAGGGAAATTTTCTTTTGAGCATTTTTCATAGAACCTTCTAGGTTCATTCTTCTTATATACAAGAAAACGACCATCTTTTAACTCGTATTTCTTCACTACGATACGTACCTCTGCTACACCTCCAAAAAACACTTTACCAACTTCACCAAGTAATTTATCCCAACCTTCAGTCCTAAGAACCTTGTTAACAAGCACATAACCATCTTCAAGGAAATTCACCATAGCTTGTTCGGGTTCAGGTTCTATTACACGACTACTTGAAGCTCTACTACGACTTCTGGAAGAATTACAGCCAACTTCGACAAGTAAATCAAAGCTCTTTTGACCTTTACAGTGGCAACGAGATATAAAACATTGAAGCAGAATATCAGAATCCACACGCACAAAATTGCTTCCATCATTAAAGGAAAATCTGACATGATGCGGTAATAAACGAGTCCACTTCTGGCAAACGGCTGTCTTCAAAGACTCCAAAGTTGTGTTGACATCAACAGGATGTGCTAAGAATTCACTGAAGTAGTGAATTACAGCTAGTGCACTACCAACATGCATTTTCACCCTGCAAAACACAAAGAGAAAAAAACCAAACATATCTATCATGTATATTGCTTTACAAAAATTCTTACTCAAAATTAAAAGATCAAATCAACAACATCAAACAATCTACATTAACCATAATCAGATGAGAAATCAACAGGATATCAAAATCAATAACAGATAACAGATCCAAAATAAGAATGGAAAAACAAATCAAATAAAAAATCCAACAGAACAGAAGCAAAACCTAGTAAATTGGTATGTCAACATCGGAACATGAAATCGAAACAAAAAAATTTAATCGAAAAGATCTACATTGATGTTAACAAAATCCAAAACCTAGAAAATAAACAAAAATTCAAAAACAAGCTTAAAGATCTAAAAAACGATTCGAAAAACTAAATTAAGTTTCGGAAACCTAAAATAATAGATCCTAATCTTACAGAAACTAAAACATAGAATTGAATCAAGATTAAACAAAAATCAGAATCAAGATTGGAATAAAAACAAACGAACCTGAAACTTTGCTGAGTAAATTGAATCTCGGTAATCAAGGACAAGTGAGGCTAAAGCTTGCTGAGTAAATTGAATCTCAGTAATCAAGGAAAATTCTCGATAATCAATCTCTCGATCAGAACAAGCGAGGATAAAGCTTGAACTATCTTTTCTCAGTATATCAAATATCTCAATCAGCTTCTTCTCAGCCATCGATAGTTCAATCTCTCAGCTCTCGTTCTCGATCGTATTCTATCTCCTTCTCAATCTCTCAGAAACTGAATCTCTGAATCTAAATCTCTGCGCCTCAATCTCTAAAACTGAAACTGAAAGTGAGGCTAAACTGGGAAATAAAAAAGAAAATAAACGAATTTTGAAAATTCTGGGCCTGCGAATAATTTTTTGGTAGCTTTTGGGTGCGCCCGTGATATTTTGTGGGGGTGGGTTTCACAGTAGGAAAATGTGTAAGAATGGGTCTCCCTGTAGTTTTCACTTGCGACAAGCTACTAATCTGCCTTTTCTGAGTTGGAAGCCCACACACTTCTAACAGTAATACTGAATGCGGTTTAGGCAATTATTCATGCGCATGTTAATATGTTATAAGTTGAGACTTGTTTTTAAAGAAGAACCAAAATACTGACATGTGATTTGGAGTAAAGAGTTTATTCATATATATACATCAAACTTACCGTTCGTCTTTTACAAAGAGTAGTTGCGGGCTTCCATGCTATGATCATCATAATAATTTCCATCATTATGCTCCAAAAGCTTCATCTTCCAGAATGTTTGTTAATTTTGGTGAGAGTGAGATTTTAAATTTTTATGTCCTTTACAAAAACAATTTACTATCGTCGAAAGCATTAAGAGAAGAAGATATAAAACTAATGAACTCAGGTGAAACCATAAGATGTAGCCGGAGAAGAAAATGAATAATAATTAGTTATAGTTAGCGGAAAAGAAAGAAGAAAGGGATCTCTAAATAAGCATAAACCGGTAATATTCATTCAGACAAAATCGATCATTTTGAAATAACTCAATTGAAAATTTGAATACTGTTATCTTTTGATTATATACTACATTGCTATGTTAGTTTTAATAAAGTCCGTTCCTACTTCTGCGAATATGTCTTTCTGAGACCCAGTTTGTGATTTTGCTGCTGAAAAACATTTGATGATTAGAATAAAAATGAACATATGCCAAAACAGCTGTTTATTCGATATGGACAACCCATAAAAATGAATTGCTTCGTCGGTGAATGCTGTAAAAAATCACTAGGAATAACCATAGATTCTAGGAGATAAACTTAACTGTAAACATGCTTAAACTTTCTAGTGCTACTGAGTTTAGCTGTTAGTTTTAATTAGACTAGTTTTTGTTGGAAAACGATTAATAAAACTGATTTTTAATGGTTTTAATAAAAATAATAATTAATTATTTTTTTTGTAAATGAAAAACTTATTAGTCCCACATTGTGGAGTTTCCACTTTTTAGTTGTTTTAAGAGACTATATAAGCTTTTTAGTCCCACATCGGGGAGTTCTTCTTCTTAAATTGTTTTATTCCATTATATAAAGAAATTCACTATTTTTGTAAAATTAACGGGGAAGGGGTTGCTCTATATTTAGAGGGACCCCCAAGGGAAAAAAATATTTTTTACATTGTTTTCTCAAGCGTTCGCGATTTTTCCTTATGGTTTTTCGGAGTGTAGCCGGACACTAATGTCTTAAGGGAAACGTGTTGAACACGTGACTCACTCTGTTTTTCCAAACTTTTGCCTTGTTGTTGTTGCGGGGATTAGGGGAGCTCGTCTGTTTCATCAAATCGATGACTTCCACTATAAAGGAGCTAAGTATCAATAACTTTTGTTTATTTGATTTTTTCCTTGTTTTTTATTATTGCACCCAACAGTTTTCTCGTATACTCAGCGAAGGTACCTTACGGTACTCTGCCTACAGAAGGATCTATGATGAACATTCTTTTGGCAGGGAGAGGTTTTACGTGAAAAGGATTCGAATCAGAAGTAGGTTTCAGGGGAAGAGGTACAACATCATAACATAGATTAATTTGTTGGACATGATTTTATAGATAGCCACACAGCTTTGTAGGGAATATTGGGAATATGTCCCAAAATCGACTGTCATCTTGGGGATATGTCCTAGGATTCCGGTTTTCGTGAATATGCCCCAGCCATCCAAAATTCCATCCAAAACCGTTAAGTAGTGAAAATTCGCACACACTTGGGATTACATATGCGAATTAAAAAACACATATACTATATACTAACACCTTTACAAGGTTGATGAACATATTCAGACAGAAAAGACCTCGATGAAATTAGATAAAAAGTTCGAACACATTTACGATAAATTGACTATTTAACGGTTCTTTGACGGAAACAATTAGTTTGGGGCATATTTCCATAAAATGGAATCCTGAAGCATATCCCCAAGATGACAGTCGATTTTAGGGCATATCCCTAATTTTCCTTATTTTGTAATTCCTATTCAGAAACAAAATTCAAAATAGTTAACTAAAAAATCAGTTTAGGATCGCGGATAGAACTATATTTATAAAAACAAAAAATCTTAATCACTCAAAAAATCTTATAAAAATTCGCGGCACCTCCAAGGATACAGTTTTTGGTTCACGAGGTTAGAGATTTGTTATCCAAGTAACATAGAACTGCCCCACTACTCGCAAGGGAAAGCAATCCATTGAATAATAATTGAGGTGAACTCTTACTCCAACTTAATGAGCCATCTTCTTGTTGCTTAACAACCAATAATTTTGTCACCGCTTATTCGGGTAACACAAAAATGATCCCTTAATACTCCGTGTCTAAACTGCCAAGAACTCGTAATTCAACAAAAGTTTCATCATCCAAAACCAACCATGTTGCCTACTAAAGAAACCGATAGTTTTTATCGATTCTCTTCCGCATGTCTCTCATCCATCCCTTGCCATTTTCAGGGGTGTAAAGCTGGACAACAACAGATTTAGGATTTTTCCATGACCTGTAGATACATTTCTAACAACCTTGTACTAGTTACTCAAAGGAATATAACCTAATCAATAATTTATCAGGCAAAAGTAGTATTGGACGTACGAGTATGCCAACCTTGCATAATAGAAAGGTTATTTCTTTCTTCAACTCTATTACCATCAGACAAAGCTGCTAATAACATACTAGCTTGTTTAAATGCATTAGAACCAAGATGAACTGCTCTCCTTCACTAGTAGAAAAATGATGATCCGTAACAGTTAAAAACTGTTACTGTATTATTTCTGTAACAGTTTTAGTTTTTTCTGCGGTGTTACTAAAGCCCCTATTGCGGAAAGTTTATAAAACTTGTTACGGAAAGGCTATTGAAAAATGACTCATAAATTCTAAAACTATTACTGTTGGTAGTTTTCAGTAACACTTTATAAAAATATATGTTACTGAATAATTTCTATTGTAACTATTTTACATAAAACCGTTACCGTTAGCAGTTTATTGTAACATGTTTGGGAACAAACTGTTGCTATTGTTTGAGTAACCGTAACAGTTTTTATTGAAACTGTCATAAAAACTGACAGTTTTTACTGACTACCATCACCTCCACCACTAGCGCCACCACTACCTACACCACCAGCACTGCCACAACCATCAACACTAGCATCTCCACAACCGTCACCACCATGTCCGCCGCATCCACTACCATGAGTTGGTCTTCTTGGACATGAAATATAAATTCAATAAAAGTACACTTCACAAGATTCGACCTTGAGACCCATTGCATTAATTATAACTCTTGAACCACTCTTCCATGTTTCCTTTTGTTTAATGTTATCCAAATAAAATATTTACTCTCATTAGATAGTAAACTATACCTCCACCACCTTCGTCGTCACACCACGCAACTACAACACAATTTATATTTTTAATATTCCTACATATTTTTACAACTTGTTTATTATTTTATATTATATTCGATTTTTTCTCAAACCTTAGGTAACCATCAGTACGAGCCATGGCTAGCTCTCGTGCTTAGAACTAAATCAAGATGTTAAGTTAATGTCAGTCCATAAGTAGTTATTTTTTTGAACCGAATACCCAAAAACTAGTTATACAAATAAATAATTTACAAAAATGTCACGATAATGTCAACTAGGGTAACATATTAAACATGTTGCAGTAACATAGATATATAGTAACGTTTAGTTTAAAAAACGTTACGATAATGCCAACTACGGTGACATATTAAATATGTTACGGTAACATAGGTATATAATAACAGTTGGTTTAAAGAACTGTAATGGTAATGTCGACATACGAAATATGTTATAGTAACATGGGTATATAGTAACATTTACTATAAAAACAGTTACAATATACAACCTGGATAACATTATGTAACACTTCTTACGAAAAGTGTTACTGTTATTTAACTATCTAACATTTAGTAACAGACATTTTACGAACTTTTACTTTATAAAAGTTTGAACTGTTACTAAATGTCACTTTTCTACTAGTGCTTCTCCATTGTTGACTCGGTGCTCCATGTCTTTCAAGATCGATCAACGCCTTCACAAGCTGCAATGTTACATGTCTGACGACAGAAATACACTTCAGACGTTCCTTGATCAGTATCCCTAAAAACTGCTAATGCCTTTTCATTGGACCTGATCTTTTATCCATGAAGTTAGAAAACTGATTAACCGAAGTCGTCTAAGCTTCACTAAGCCGAACATCTAACATTGATGCATCAATATCAGCTAGCAATTCGCAACAATACATCGATATTCAAATTCCACATTAATAGCTTCAGCAATTTGTGCTAATTTTCTACCAACTTATTGCAAAGCATCAGTATTATCACCAGGTCAAAATGCTAACGTTTGCATTAGTGTAGGTCATTACAAACCATGTGTTTTTAGCTTTTTTTAGCTGCAAATGCTTCTAAAATAGGGTGATTAGTTGCCACATGTGCAAATTTTAAATGCGGACAAGTTCCATAGAAATGCATCTCAAGTATTTCTGCAAAAGACGATATATCTAACGGTTATCCTTGAGGCCAGGGGAGTAAAAATAGTAAAGCAGATGGGACGTACGGTGCTTGTTTTGGAAACCTATTTTGAGGCATACTAGATAATGCCAAAATAGGGTCACTAAATAAAAAATAACATCACCCCTCATCCACCATTTTTGATAATGGCATAACTACCCTTATATAATTAGTGTAAATGATTATGATTAGAATTGATTAATTATGAATTTTAAGGATTGATTAAACATTAAATTATTAGTGGTGAATTAGTAGAAAAATCAAATTTATGTGAGAGAGTGGATTTTTGAGAGGAAGAAGAAGAAGTGAAGAAAAAAGCTTGGGTTTTGACTTTTGAGATTTTAGTGATTAGAAGTGACCAAAATGTGTGATTCAAATCAGAGGTAAACTTCTATCAAGGTTTAATTTTCTTTTATAAGTTGAATCTGCCAAAAAATTGAATTTTTAAAACCCAGATCTGCTAACCAGATGAACAGTTCGACTGATAACTTTTGAGCCGAACCTCTGTTTTTTTGAAATTATTCCTAGGTTCGGCTGATAACTTGTCAGCCGAACCTAGCTATAATTTCAAAAAAACAGAGGTTCGGCTCAAAAGTTATCAGCCAAACTTCACTCAGAAACTGAATCATCCACTAGGTTCGGCTTGAAAAATTGAGGTTCGGCTGGAAAAATGTGTTCGACTGGAAAATTGAGGTTCGGCTGAAAATATTGTAAAGTCGCATTAGCCGAACATAGTGTTTCTCTAAATCATACACTAAGTTCGGCTCAAAATTAATACTGCAAGATCAGCCGAACTGATCTTCAGAAAACCCTAATTTCATCTTTAAAATCATATTCTACCGATCAAACAAAATAAAATCAATCAAAAACAAGATGGGTTTGTTACATTCTAAAATACATCTAAGAGCAATTGAGATTTGGATTTCGCATTCCAACATCGCTCACTTCGATTCGTGTTTCCTTTGTTTGATTAATTTCTTTATTGAATTGGAGTCCTAGATGTTTAAGTTTAAAGTTTATTTTGATTTTTAATTTTAGATTTCTGAGGATAAGGGAACTATGACAAATTGAAATTATTTAATGATATATAGGTAATTACACTACCTGTAGACGCCCTTTATAAACCCACCCTAGATAATATAATGGATGAGTATGCCTAAAAAAAATGAGTATGCCTCAAAATAGGTTTCTTAATGGATATATAGCTTGTTTTGTCGTAAAGCTGGAGAATCACTAGAACATTTGATGTTTCATTGTAAACACTCCAACAGTTTTCCGGGCTTTGCTGATTTTGTAAATATTCAACCCACATTAAGTGGAATTATGGCCATACTTTCCTCACAGATACGAACATTTGATTTCAAGTATGGGGTTTATGCAACAACTAGCATGCTTTATCATCATCTAGTTGGTTGATACACAGTGTGTTGATATTTGGGAGATTCTAGTGCTTTATTAGCTTTCTGTCTCACACTGTTTAAGCTGTAAGATACCGTAAAAACTAAAACCTAAAACCTATAGAAGCTGAAACGAATGAATGGAAGAAGCATACCTTTCTCTGCCTTTTGGCTAAGATCAAGTCTAGTATATGGCCTTATCGGTCTATATTTGATACAAGACTTTCTATGCCCGTGCAGTTGATGCACGGGCTAGGTTTCTGAATTGGTGAAATATTCCTGTACTGTAATTCTTCTTAGAATGTAGTCAACTTTTTTCCATCCTATTGCCTCAGAAAAACTGATATAAAGAAGAAAAAAACAATACCTAATAAGCAATATCATTAAAAAAATAAAAACAAAAGAAAAAACATGAAGCAAAACCTGAAAATAGGGGTTAGAAATGATCATTAAGTGCTACTCAAAAACTGGATTGCCCAACAATTCTTTTGAAACAGTGAAGTCAAGAGAAACTTGAAACTTCCCGGACGAATCTTTTCATCGTATGAACCTGTCAATGCCAAAGTACTTGTAGTGATTTTGTTGTCCCATTTGCATGTAATAGGCCCAACCCGGAAACTTACACTTTGTCCACACAAATACGATGCACCGCTCTCATATGGTGACAACCAACAACAGATTCAATGTATAATTGTTATTGAAGATTATACAAACCATGATAACTATATAGGAGCATTTCGTATATAACAACTAAAACGAACATCTATACGCAATGTTGTTCCAGTTTTCAGATTCACAAGTGTGGCACAATGGCAATCCCCATAACTTATAATTACGCTATAAGAAAGGCACTAACCATTTCATTCAAAAACCTTGCAGCTACAACATATAAATGGCGCACCCATCTAGCATTACAGGCCGGGATCACAAACCGCTCATTGAGTTCTCGCCAATTCCTCTTTTGCTTCATGAAATAATGCAAAGAACTTCACAGCTCTTGTCAAATCCCATTTACGAAGGTAAACTGGACGATATAACTCATACCTTAACTTACTCATATAGAAATCCTTTGCAAACTCATTTCCTTCCTGTCGTGATGTAGGCACACACAGTAAGAACTAATTTGAGAACAAATAATTGGTACGCAAGCCTTATAAATGAAACGGTAAGTTTTGTACACAAATTACATTGTTAACGGTTCCATCAATGGATCATAAAAATCTGAGTCGGGAAAATGAACAGAGATTCAAGCATAAAGAGTAGGAAGGAACCTTGTCGGCATCAATCCTGGAGGAAAAAAAAAATACAAAAGTATAACAATGTGTCCATATATAAGCTGTTGGTCACTTATTCGAAAAGCTTCTCACTGCTTGTGATGACAAAAATGTTTAATTCTATGGTTCTTGTTATTACCTTAACGTCCTGCTTCCGTAGTGCAACTTAAGATAAACCCGGTCTGCCATTAATTTTCCAAGATTTCTACAAATAGTCATAATTTATACACAAAATTGGTTAAAAAGACCAAAATCAACAATTCCTGGTGAAATGGACAGTTAGATTTTGATACTGTTTAAATGGACAAAAATGTAAAAATAGGCAGGATGTAACCATTTTCATCGTGCCCATTTTCAAATATTTTTTCTTATTTTTAATTTACACAGGATGAAACCAGTTTCATCCTTACTATTTTTCTTTTTGGCCATTTCACCCAAACTATTTTTTACTCGTCCATTTGAACCCTGATTTAAAAATATTTAGATAAATGACCCATTTTCCGTAATTTGTATTAGCCAAACATCAACTAAAGTTTACGATAGTACACCAAATAATTTTGAAGATAACGTGATTTACCTCCGAAGTCCCAACATATCTTAATTTTCCAAAATCATTACGACCCGCTTGTCCTCAATCGATTGTATATAAACTTGTTTCAATGGTGAACATATAATGGGAAATTTAAAGAAACTTAGAGCAAATAGTGAAGAAAGGCAAAAGTCGATTATACACATTATTGACCCAAGTCCTAAAATACCTCCCAGACATGTATAATTGCTTTCCATGACCAAACCGTAGTAAAAATTATATATTAACAGGTCACACATTTTGGTTAATAGGTTGATCAAAATTTGTCTTCCCCTGTCTGAACCAAAACATGATTTGGTTAAGTTGACCAAACTTGTTATCTCTCCATATGGACCAAAAAATGTCTTGTCTAATTGTCTAAACCACCAGTAAGTCCATGGAAAGTCATTTCGTAAAAAACAATTGAACCAAACTGACATTATTGAGTTACGAAATCTGATCGCTGATGACACTTACAATACTGTACTGTACTTGATCTGATTGTGTCTGGGTTTCATCAATCAAATGGACACTTAGAACTGATGCACATGTTGCACATCAGGCGCCACTGATCGTTGCACTAATGAATACAAAGAAAAGAAGTAAGCTTTTATAAATAAACTAAAAAAAAACAAAACAAATTAAACGTAAATTATCTCTTTCTAGTTATGACGCAAGTACTCCAGATGAAATCAAGCGAACTCCATTAATATCAACAGTTAACAAAAGAAAATACATTTTTCAAAAAATCCAATCCAAACACCATAAAACTATTATTGCGAAAATATACCAGATTAAATATGATCTGATTAGATTTGATAAGGCTTTCTTTCTGTACAATTTTACTATAAAGCTTCAAAACAAAACTATCATGATTGAAGAACCACTCTCGCTTTAGCAATTCATCAAGCAGCCGGGGGTCGTGTGTCTTCTTTCACTTCCTTCAAGTATGACGTATTCCACCAACATTGGGGTTTGAAATGGCTGAAATCGTATACTCCTGAATATTTGGGTCAACAACAAACAGACGAAACCAAAGAAACCGATGGGTCAACAACAAACAGACGAAACCAAAGAAACCGATCGGAATGTTACCCAAATGGCTTGCTAAAGAATTATTGTCACAGTCATCAACGGAGATGCCATTTCATAATCGATTTATAGGATTCCGAAGTCCAAGTTTGCGACGTTTCAAACAATAGGTATTAAAATCTCTTACCAAAAGAACTCTCTTCGATGCATTTAGTTTCGGACCAACTGTTCCAAAAACGTTGTGTCCTTTCAAGTGGCACAGGCGCCGTTTGCAGAGGGCGGTGGTTGACGTGGCTTCTTAATTTTTCAGTATGGCTGAGCTTGAATATGGTATCGACACGTCAGCCACAACATCCTCCTTTATATAAAGAAGAATTGATGTTACATGTATACGATACGAAATTAATTTTTCTCATAGGGTTACCGGTTCTCATAGGTAGTTATCTTTACTCACCTGAATGCTTGTCTCTGTGCGGCCCTATGAAGGACACCAAAACATGTGATAAAGTCCTACGAAACTCTGAAAATCTGAACCTATTTGAAGATATCACTCACAGTCACAGGCTAGAGGTCACACATTGGTATAAACATTTGGGCGCAAATGTCATAGTAATACTCATTAGGCCTTCACCGTTGGAAGAAGGTATTTTGCTTGAATTTGACTCTGTATATCAAGATCAGTCACATGTCACATATTTAAATGCATTATTCTTAAAGAATATCACAAGTAAAGTCGGTAAGATGAGTACAAAAGTAATATGTAGGTGCAACTTCTAGTTACACATGATATATGCATGTGTAACTCCTATTTTCGCTAGACAGATGCATATGTAACTTCAAGTTACACATGCTAAAATGAACAAACTTGCAATCAAAAATTCCACATGCTAGGTATCCAAGTCATATGCATGTGTAAATGTCAATTACACATGAAAAATGCATGTGTAACTCCCAGTTACACATGCTAAGATAGGTTATCATGTTTGTTCTATAATTTTTCCTTACAATTGTTTTATAATATTTTTTTCTTTTTGCTTTTTGTTCATCCTACCTAATCCATGGATGTTTATTTCAATGAAGATATGCAAGCATTTTGGAGTGAGGAAGGAAAGAAAGAAAGCAAAACTTCTATTATAGGTTTCAGTGGATTATTTCTAGTGTTTTAACTCATTTATTGTGTTCCGTAACAACCGATTACTATAACTAGTAAACAGAGATATTATTGTAAATGAATATTAATGCGATACATGTATTTTTTGTATTTTTTTCTAATGTGTAACTGTTGACTACACATGTCATATGCATGTGTAACTTGTGGATACACATGTCATATGTGTTGTAACTTCTTATTACACATGTCATATGGATGTGTAACTTTTAGTTACACACTATTGAATACACAACATGAATGCGTAATTTTTATACATGTGTAACTTCCAGATACACTTGCAATATCAATGTGGTCGGAAGTGGTGGTTGCCGGCGGTGGTGGTGGTGAGAGGTGGTCGGCATCGGTGGTCGGTGGTGGTGGTCGGAGGTGGTTGGCGGCGGTGGTGGTCGGAGGTGATTGGCGGTGGTTGTGGTGGTCGGAGGTGGTTGGCGGTGCTGGAACATCATCACATAATATTTTAATAGTCTTGGGCCTAAATTTAAATTTTATTCAATTATGGGCTTGACAAAATGCATAAGGATATCAAGGTTTTTTAATATTTTGGGGCCTAGATTTAAACTTATTTTAATTAAGGACCTGATATTATGGGTTACCCATGAGTGAAGCTTTAGCCTAATTTTGCCTTTCTAGCAAGAACAACCGTAGGAACAATTCACCTTATCAGGTTACCATATTTTTGTGAGATTATAGAAAACACAGTTAATCTTTTTCAATGCCAAATCTTCGGAATTGTTGGAGACTTTTAACACCTAATCCTCCTTTATTAACCGGAGATGAACTAAATCCCAACTAATAAGATGTCTTCTCTTTTCCTCATCACTATCGTTCCAAAGAAAATCCCTGATTTTCTTTTCTAGAGCATAAATGACAGATGCATGTGCTTTGAAGGTGCTGAAATAATGCAGAGGAAGGCTGGAGAGTACATACACTTTTTATAAGAAATCTTTTCCCCCCTTTAGTGAGATTAATTCTTTTCCAAGAAGTAAGCCTGCTATGAAATCTCTCTAAAATAGGGTCCCAGATAGTCTTCGAGTTAGACTTAGCACCAAGAGGTAGGCCCAGATATAAAATTGGTGAATATCAGTCGCACATCCAAGCTTACTCGCCCAAGCAACAAGAGGGGACTTTCACTGATACCTACCAACTTGGTTTTGGAATTATTAACTCTTAGACCAGATACAACTTCAAAGGATTTTAGAGCACTAAAAATGAAGTGCAGTTCATCGCTATTATCTTTGACGAAGAGAATCGTATCATTCGCATAATGTAAATGTGAGATTTTCTTCCCTCCTTTGACTGAAAACCCACTCAAAATAATTAGAAGTAAGTTTATCAAAGAATCTAACAAAACAATCCACAACAATATTTAGCAAAAGAGGAGAAAGTTCTCGTCGAACTTCCATTGAGCAACCAAAAGTACTAAAAGGTGACTCATTAATAAGAATGGAAAAGCTGGCAGTCAAATAATAACATAAATTCACCCAATTACACCATTTATCTCTAAAATCAATTTTCCTCAAAATCCTTACTTATATCCAAATCCAATATTTATCTCCACCACAGAAGGTCACCAGTTGATTCTATCAAAATCCTTTTCAAGATTTGCAAATAATTCCATCTGAATTGTTTCTCAATTTGCTGTCTACTGGATCATTTGCAGGGAGTTTACTATCATCTATTTCTCTTCTCTCTACATAGGCAAACTGAGTTTTAGAAATAATATTTGGGATTAGAACTTTGATTTTACTTAAAAGAACTGTAAAATTGATCTTGTACATTCTTGTGAGAAGATTGATGGGTCTTAGATAAAGGACAATTTCAACATGGTTCTTTTTAGGGACAAGTGAAATGAAAGTGTAGTTGCGAATGGTATTGATCTTACCTTGAGTGTCAAATTCTGCAGCTGCATGTACCCATAATATCTTCTTTTAAGGAAAGACCAACACTTCCTAAAGAAGATAATTGGATATCCATCTGCGTCAGGTGATTTTACAGATTCAAATTTGTTTATGGATTCTGTAACTTACTCCTCAGATATATCTCCTTCAACAACAATAGATTCTTCTTCAGAGACTCATTTAAAATCAAGTTCTTCCACAGATGGTCTGTTAAACATATCTTCCTTCAACTAATTTTGAAAGCGGATAAATGATGTTTGTGTTAGTTTTATCTCTATCTTCTGTCATAACCGCATCCACCACATTATGTTTGATTCCATTCAATATTCTTTTATTATAAAGCAAAACCATGCAAAAAAATTTTTGGTATCTTATTGTTTGAGTCACTGAATTCCTGAATTCTGTTGATGAATCCTTCTAGCATTAGTGTGACATGTTTAAATTCAAATTTATCCTTTAGGCTCATAGATTTTATCTCATCATTACACCTTTTCCTTTCTTCAAGCATGTCCTCTGAATCAATATCATGCAATGCAACAACCTTTGCTTCTTAAATTTGAGATCCCAAAAAATTTTGTGTCCCACTTCCTCCAATCCTTTTTAAGGGCTTCTAACTTATAAAAGAAACTCGATCTAGCTGTACGAGAAAAAGAATAATTGCTCCGCCATTGTTGAATCATTTCCATGAACCTCGGGACCAAAAACTACATTGTCCCAAATCTGAAATGGGTCTAGAGAGAGAAACTTGAGTAACCAATAGAAACTTTTGCTAAAAATTTGAAGTAACTAAAAAACTGTTGTTGGAATATTACAAGATATCAGGATGACTTAGTCTAGTAGTCTTGTATTCTAGCTGGATATGCCTAGTCAAATATCTATAGTCCGTTGCTTTATCTTTAGGTTTACAATTTAGTGTTTATCTATTTTCCTATATAAATAGGAACCATTGTAAGTGTTAAACCTATCCCAGTGATCCTGGAGATCAATCCCAGAATGATCAATCTCTGGAGATCAATAATGCTATTCACCCTACGGGGTTTTAACAGTGGATGCAGGCGTTAGTGCCGAACCACTTTAATTTTGTTGTCTTCTTTATTTTATGTTTGATACATTTTGTTTTCTCTAATCGATGATTCGTCTCAATACCCATAATTTATTATCTGTAACGCTAGTCCAAGTAAATCTTGATCCTTTTAATGACAAATCTATAATTTCATTTTCAGTAATGAACTCGTTAAAGTTAAGCATGCTTTCGGTACTTCTTATGCGGTTCTTTTCTTCAAAACACTTCACCACATTAAAATCTCCACATAGTACCCATGAGATTGTTGACTATATTCCTCTAACGAATGACTTTGTCATGCACCTCTTTTATCTAGTTTACTTCTCTTTAGCTTAGTATTGTGGGTGCCCTTATATGTTGCTTGTCTTCCTAAATACCCATTCACATGTTGTACGTGATGGGTAGCTTTTGTTTAGCCAACTTTATATTTGTTGGTTTGTGGTTGTAAGGGAACTAACGAATCATTGAATCTGAGAAACCTTTTCCTCTTATTTTCGTCTCCCTCCTTGCTTGTTTCTCTTCTGATTTATTTCTTATCTCCTTCTTCTTCAACCTTCATCTTCATCTCTTCTCTGCTCAATTTCTCTTCTTCCTCTGATATTCCTTCTTATTAAATTCTCCTCTTCTGCCTACTATCTTACTCATACTGATCTGACCTTGTAGTGAGTTCACTACAGTTGGTATCAGAGCAGTCGGTTCTCTAACAGCTTCCATGGATAACAAAGCTGCGATAGATGAATTAAATCGGAAGATCAACGAACTATATAAAGCTCAGAAAGAATACAACCAAAAACAAGAAGAGCTAGCTCTTAAACATGCAGA
Source organism: Papaver somniferum (assembly GCF_003573695.1). Classification (NCBI taxonomy): domain Eukaryota; kingdom Viridiplantae; phylum Streptophyta; class Magnoliopsida; order Ranunculales; family Papaveraceae; genus Papaver; species Papaver somniferum. Next base: position 159,693,327 of record NC_039367.1, read on the forward strand.
TCTACTCAAAAAGGTGGACTATAACTATGAACAACCATCACCTAGACTTTTACAATCCATCAAAGAATTACTCCGTGAGAGTAGAGAAGAAGGTAGATAAGAACAAAGAAAAATTCCAGTGGGTCATATTCCAATACCATCACAAGGAGTCTTAGGAACAAGTCTAGGCTCAAGTCATACAGCGGGAAATGGTGAGTTTCATGATTCAACTTAAAACACAAATAATACACATACACATTTCCATGAGCAATAATTTCATCAGTCAAAACCTAAGGTAGAGTTTCCTAATTTTGATGATACTAATACTAGATCTTGGATTAGAAAATGTAAAAAGTATCTCCTCATACAATCAGTATAAGAAGAACAAAAAGTTCATTTAGCATCCCTATATCTAGAAGGTCGAGCTGATGTATGGTATCATGACTATCAAGAAGGGAAACCTGCTGTTACTTGCGAAGAACTTATTACAGCTGTTAATAACCGATTTAAAAAATTAGGGCATGATGACATTGTAGGATAATTCAATAAACTTTTTCAGGTGGGAATTGTGTTAGATTATCAGGAATGTTTTTAAGAACTCAAAGCTCTTATGAGAATCAACACTTGACTGAAGAATACTTCATATCCAGTTTCATAAGTGGATTGAATGAAGAATTACGTATGCATGTGTTGATGTTTTCTCCCAAGAGCCTAGCCAATGCCATTTATCTATCTTGAATGCAAGAAGCTCTGCTAGATCTGAATGCAAAGAAGAGTAAAAGCTCCAACAGACCTTTGCCCATTTATACTTCAAATTACAATACCCACAAGAATATCAGTTCTCCATAACTAGCCCAAGATTACCAAAAACTTTTTCAGATATCTCATCCAGCTCTCACACCTCAAACCCTCCCATTAAAGGACTGTCTTATGCGATATGAAAGCTAGAAGAGATAAGGGGCTTTGCTACAACTGTGATGAAGTATTTTCAGTTGGCCACAAGTGTGTTAAACAACAAGTTTTTATGTTAGCTGCTGAAGAAGATGATAACCACAATTCAGTAGAAGGCTCTCCATCTAACACTGCTGCATCACCAGAATCTGAAGAAGATGTAAAAATATCAGTTCATGCACTGTCAGGAAATGTCACAAAAAAACACCATTAAAATTGTAGGGGTCCATAAGAAGAGGAAATTATCTATACTCATTGACAGTGGAAGCACTCATAGCTTCATAGATCCTGAAGCTGTTAAATTGTGTGGAGCTTATATTGAACCATCTTTGACTCTACAAGTAGCAGTAGCTGATGGAAAAAACTTGAGAGTAATGCTAAGTGTCTTGCATTCAATTGGCAAATGCAAGGGTATGATTTTCAGTTTGACATGAGACTGTTATGTCTTGGTGGATGTGATATGGTTCTGGGAGTGGACTGGATGAGAGGAAACAATATTGTTAAAATGTAAATAGAAAGTATTTCTTAATTCATTAGTGATAAGGGAAAATCTCTCTCACCCGAACCACTAAAGCCTTCGACTTCAACCTTCGCGCACAGATAAATATAAGAAATAGAGGAAACAATATTGTTAAAATGTAAATAGAAAGTATTTCTTACTTCATCAGTGATCGAACGTAGTGCCTCCAACGTGTTTTGCCTTCCGTATATCTTCAAGTCCTTCTTCAGCTTGGTAATCTGAAGAAGAGAAAATTAGCAAAAGCAAAGGGATAGGTGAATAAAGGAAAGTGAAAAAGCGAAACTCAGAATAGCATACCACATTATCTCTCTCAGGCCATTTGAATTCCCAAGGAGTACCGGCAGGAAGACCCTCAGGGAGAGGGTTGGTTGACTTATCAGAACTAATACCGGTAATGTAGGGACCTTCTAGGATGACAAGATAAACATCCCAGCGATTGTCATTTGACTTACATGCGGTATGGTTGGTCGTATCATGGAAATTAACATCTCGCATGATCCTTTGATCCTCCGCGATTCCATCCTTTCTTCCCAAGCGAATTCCCCATCGAGTTGACTCACTCTTCGTAATAATAACATCAAAGTGAGCGAAGAAGTTCTCAACGGTATATTCTTCAAAGTTGATTTCTAAATCCGCACAATGTTTATTCCTCACTTCTTTGGGATAGAGAGATTCTAATCCAGCCGCGCACGACGAGAGTATTCTATCATGATCCTGATAGAATCACTGCTCAGTTGGTAGACGGCGCGCGGAAACTTCTCATGAGTTAAAAGTTTATAAAATAGAGGAGTTCGCGGGTCGAAGAGAGGAATAACAAGGCCAGCGATAAGTTTTCCCACTGAGATGATGATCTTTTGATCATTCCATTGATCAACCCAAACCATCTAGGATTAAGCGTAGAAGTAGGACCTGATGCGTGAGGAGCATATAATGTAAAACAGTTATCCTTGAATTCAACTTGCAGTCTCTCAAAGTCTTTAGAGAATTTCCATCCTCGCTTGTTTACCATCTTGCAAAGGGGAATATAAATGAGGAACAAAGTGAAAAGAAGAAGATGATCAAGATAATCAGGATGATCAAGAGGATTAGGAAAATCGAGATGAAGACAATGAGTGGGGAGTTTTGATATGAAAACCAAGATAATAGTGAAAGACAAATAATATGGCGAGAAGAAAACGCGAAGTAAGAAGAATCAACCATCAATCAAGAAAAGGAGCATCAACAGTAAGAAATAAAAGTTGCAGAGGTTAGGGAAGAAACAAATAGTAAAAAGAGAAGAATGAAAAGCATATACGGGTATACAAAGGATTCTCTTTCCTTTTCCCGAGATCCCCTTTTACGAACGCATTAATGGGTGAGAGAATATGAAGAGACAGTTACCAGGATCAACAATGATGTGTAAAAAAATAAGACGTGGAAAGCAACACGTGGAACAATCAAGACCGAGATCCCGGATTATTGTCAGTTCAAAAAATACGAAAAGGCAGGATGGTGGGACAATTAATGTAAGGGGTGCGGTAAAACAATTGACTAAGATTTCTCTCATCGCTCTTTCTTCCACAAAGACGCTAAGAGAAGATGCAAAATGTAGGGGAAAAATATCGCACACTTAGTTATCACGTGAAATGATCTTCTCATGAGGAAGCAAACGTTATCGCACGCAGCATATCCTAAATGACGAACCAAATGACGTCACCTACTCACGAGTAAAGTATGAAGAGTCATTCAAAGATAAAAATAACGTGTGAAAAGAGCCGTTACAAGCGTGCGATAACGACGCACGTCATATCCGAAAATAGGGGCTTTATTAGCTGTCCTCCACTATGTAAACTCCTATATATCGGACCAACCAACATTGTATTGGGAGAGATCTTTCTGGTAGTTGAGATAGAACTTTAGGAGAGAGAAAGTTATTTTTTTCCCAAGTTAGGGTTTTATCTTATCATTTTATCACTTTGTATTGATTTCTAAACATAATAAAATCTTCTAAGTGTTCTTCATCATGATTTCATAGTTAGATTCATATATTATCAGTAGGGCGTAGTTGTGGGGTTTCCTGCAACTACACTAACTCAGGAGCCAAACACTATAGCCTGACTGGGCTCCTTCCTTATGAAATCCCTCCAATGACCAAAGAGAGATTTTGATGATTTAGTTTTTCGATACTTGAAATCCAAATTGGCAAACCAGTGATTTTATGTGCAAAGTCCTATTCTTAGCTTGGATGGAACCCTTTGTATCTGAATTCACCTTTACCACCAAGAACCCATGCATCATTGCCCAATGTGCCAATTAGAGCATTAATTTTCCTACTCTGTAATTTTTTCCATCTCTACCAAATCTTAGTCATTAGTCAAGGAATCTAGATTGTAACAAAAAGAAGTCAAATTTACAACAGTTTTACTATCTGTGTAGTTCTGATCTTTAACACCATTGTAGATGACCAAGAAAAAAAAGGTTCATTATATTTACAATCTCTGAGGTTGAACACTCTGAAAATTTATAATTTATCAATATGGCTAAATCTTTGCCATTGAGTTTCGATACTTGAAAGCCAAATTGGCAGAGCATTGTATGATTAGCCGGAGCCATGAATTACTATACATCAGAAATGGTTTGTTATCATTTTAATTGTGCAGGTTGGATAAAATTCAGCTAGACAAGAAACTTCTATAACGAAAACAGACAAAATAGCTTGCGAGACAGGTATTTTCTTTTTCTTTTTGAATACTAAATATATAGGTCACAGAATTGTTCCGCACCGCTTAATTTATAGAACAACATACGAGAACATAATTGTATTCGATTTCAAGTTGTTTTACCTGTGTATATTATAGGTACAAACAAGTAACAACGTACGTAAATGTAATCAAATAAAAGAACGGAAGGGCAGGCACATAGCGCGTGCCTGTTATATTAGTCTGGGAATGTACAAACGTTGTTCTGCTCAACATAAAATCTTCTTTTTGATCCTATGCTGAAAAAACGAATCGTGGATTTATACAATGGACAAGTTACAAGAACCATCTCTGTGGTTAATACAAACCATGAATACCCATTGGGTCATCACAAATTAAGGGAAGATGATGGTGTCCAATGTTTTTGTATGTGTATACCACACGCATTACGCACCGGGTTAGGGGTTTGTATATATTAATCACAAAGGAAGAAAAAACCATGAAACTAATGAGGAACATCATAGGACTCCCAAAAAAGCTTACTTCTTAACGGTAAGAAAAAACCAGCGCAGAAATCAGGGATTCATACTATGCGTGACTGTTAGCAAAAAAATAAATAAATATTCTCAGCAAAAGAAAAATCAAGTCAAACAAATAAACTACCTATACTATCTCCTAATTAAACCAAAGGAAAACATTAAAAGATAACAATATTTGTACCAAGAGTATCCCTTCAACTGACTTTGGAAGTATCCACTTTGGACTGGGAGGAACCTTTCATTTCTGGTACCCACAAATAAGACAAATTGATCAACCGAGTAACAAAGAAAGAAATCAAACTGATGAGGAGCATTAAGAATAGAGTGCCTCCATCTTTATTAATCGTAAAAGATGATACAGTCACCAAGAGGAAGGAGATCCAGTTGGTCGCTGCTACAGTCCCAGCAAGTCTCCCTCTAACTTCTACCTTGGACATCCTTGAGCGCATATGTGATTCCAACCCAAATGTGTAGGGAACAAGGCCGATTATTAACAATATAAAAGCTGGACCATAAGGAATCTTCAATTCGCATTGTCTTGTGACGGAATCTGGTGCAAACCAGATTCCCTGTTCAGGAAAACATGATGGTGATGTCCCAATAGGTTCTACAGCCAAGCAGGCAATAGGTGCACGCTGTGCAGAAGAAAGGAGCGATTCATCAGCACGCAAAAAGAAAAAAATATCATCGACATCATGTTTATTTTGCAATTACACAGTGAACAAATAATGAAGTACTAAGAATAGCTCGGGTAGTGAGTGAAGTACACCAAATGTGGGAGTGACGAAACTGTATTTGTAGCCCTACTTCAGTTAAATTTGGAGAAAATAATAACTTGCTTACCATGAAATTTTCATCAATACCATTACAGAATCCGCATCCTGCTTGAAGGCATTTGAAACAGTTCCATGCATCTGCATCTGGTGCTGAAGTATAACTCGGACATGTGTTGTTACCGAAATACGTGATGGTCTCCAGTTTATTACTCACTCCTCTAATATTATTAGGTGATATAATAATGAAGAAACTTAACCCTAAAAGACACACCATCATACAGTATGATTTGATAAGCAAAATCTTCCTCCTCGAAAGTTTTACAATTCTGTAAGGCAGACTTGCACTTTGAATACCATTAAGACCATAGCACATCAAGAAAGTCAACTTCATATACCAGATGTCCCATTTAGGATTTGGTGATGCTATGAGGCCACCCATCCTTATGATACGGGGAAAGACATAAATTAACGTGTTCTCACTCACAAACTGTTCAGCAACTTGCAGACCAATACCAACAACAATCTGTCTACGTTCTAATGAATTATTCCATGTTGTCCTCATCCTAAAAAAGATATTCCTATCATAATAGGGTTTTTCATCTGGACCACCTGTTTCATTCTTAATTGACAACCTTATAGCATCCAACTCTTTCTCAACTTCACGGGAAGTGTAAAATGTCCCGAAAGCTTTAATTGAGTCCTCTTTTCGGTTCTGTTAAAAAAAAAGTATCATCGACCGAAACTCAAAATTTACGGAAAGAAACTCCAAGTTCTGAAACTAACCATTTTATATAGCCATATAGGTGAATCAGGAAGCGACTTCATTAGCAAAAATTGAAGCAGAGCTGGAAACAATGCCATTGCGAGGATATAATCTGATGTCTTATTAAGGTCCTGGAGTCATTTAATTTTTAAGAACAATAAACTTTAAGATGTTAATTCAGCAAAAGAACTAATACTAAGAAACCATCAATTGTAAACATACCTGACTATAAGCAGCAACTCTGGTATCGATACAAAAGAAGATGAATTTTCCAACAGCAAAATACGTAGAATTCCAAATATGTAGGTTTTTTAGAGGATGAGTTGAAGCTACTTCTAATATGTAACTAAGGGAGGTTATTGATGTCATTCCAACCCCAAAACCTATAATTGTCTTCATAACAGTAGTTACCAAGTAACAATCAAAAACATAATCACTAATAGATAGAAACACTACGAGTAGTAGTCCACCAACGAGTATCAATTTGTCAGCAAACAAGAGTGCAAATCTTCGACCAAAACAGTCACTCATCCAACCCCCAATTACTGAACCAAACACTGCTCCTAATACACCCGTCCGTATAATTTCCTATCAATTTTAAAATAACCGGTATAAAAATCATCATTACGAATATCGAAAGTGTGAAGCCGACAGTGAATTCAGTAAAAATCATATGGACGCACTTACCAGTTTAATTGACTGAATATCATCTTGGATATAGAATCTCGAGAGGATAAATCCTATGGAATTAGAATTATCCTGTCAGGAAGTTTAATAATAATCGATGTACAAAAATGTATGATAACCACTATGCATTCAAATTTCTTTTTAAAAATCTTAATAAGCAAGTATCCATTGACATATAAACATAAAACAACTACCATTACGTTTTTAGGAACTTACCGAAGTAATAACCAAACACAAGTGCTCCAATCACGGGAATCATTTTAGAATCATATACAGCATCAGGTACAGTCTCCTCTTTGTATTTTCTGCGATCCTTCTCACCAATCTCTGCTGAACGTCTCTGCATGATGCCAATTTTCGGGGTACAACTAATTTTCTCTTACTCAAAACAAAACCCACGATCAAAATTTTACCCTAGAAAAAATTACCACAAAATTGCTTAAATATGGTTTAGTTGAGAGATGTTCGGA